>NC_037670.1:138991991-139131084 GCF_003255815.1 Theropithecus gelada
AAAAAAAAAAAAAAAAAAAAAAAAAAAAAAAAAAAAAAAAAAAAAAAAAAAAAAAAAACGACAACAAACAAACAAAAAAAACCAAAGAGTTTATAATGTTCTGGGAAATTTGCACCTTACAGGTGATGGCCATATTGTTAAGCCAATATATACACATGGGCACTCACACACACACATGCTCCAGGAAGAAAACAAAATCAGAACCTTAAGCTCCAGATATACATTATCAGTTTCACACTCTGTTGTGAAGGTTCACTTAAAAATCTTGGAATAAATATCAGCCAATCTCTTTTCTAAAGCTGAAGCTGATCTTATCCCCTAACTTCCTGGGTTTTTTAGTTTCCAGCACTCCTCTAGAAAATTAAAATATCCGTATTATAAAAATTATCCCTCCTTTCATATTTGAGGATCATTGGGATCAAAGGTTTGACAGTGAATATTCACATCCAGAGGACACAATGAACTGAAAGAAAAAATGAAAAGAATTATTAAATAAAATGTTCCTGTTATGACTAGACATGTATTTTTTCAACTCTTCATGTCACAATGATAGCACTGAAGAGGTCATCAATTTGAAAGTGGACTAGCTATGTGATTCCCTTCTCAGTCACTCGTAGATCCTCCTTGTGTTCAACAGCAATTTGCTATTGCCCTGTGGAAATTGTGTAGAACCACTTGCAGGTTCCCATGATAACATCCAGGGATGCTGACGTGGGGCAAAGCCCCTAAGCCACCGTTCTCTTCCTGCCTGTGGAGGCAGCGGACAGCCCTGGCGTCATGAGAAATGATGTAGGAAGAACACCTGACCTGACCTCCCCACTTTCCTTTAAGTATACTGATAGGATGCTATAGAAAATGCAACATTTTAAAATCACCAGTCCTCTTTTCTCAAATGTGCTGGGGGGAGGGGAGAATCTCACGAGAAGTCTCAGGGAAAAGTCATAAAACTTTAAAGACACACTTCTAATATAAAGTTATTTTGATCATAAATTCACACATCTTCCATAAGCCAAAAAATTAAGCTTTTCAGAGAACAAAAGCTAAGGAAAATCTGGGTGAGCATCGAGAGAGCCCTTGGAGTTGAACTGTGCACCAGTATTTAAATGTTTTATTTAATGCCCTTCACCAAAGAAAGGAGATCCTATACAGTTAATCCACAAGAAACCAAGTCAACCCAGCCTCAATAGGGTTGAGGCTCAATATTTCACCGACAAATATTAAACCTAGATGTTGAAAGTCTTACAATAATATCAAATGCTTGCTAGCAATGCCATGCATTTGCTTATAGTTTTGGACTCTCTGATAATAGAAATCAGTTAATTTCAAAGTTAATTTTTAAAAAAGATTGCAAATAATAAAACATGAATTTTAAAATCATTTTACAGATACCACTGTTTTCCCAATAACCACAAAATAGTATGTGAGCTGCCTACAATAATCCAACATTTTTTGGTTGTCTCCAGTCTGAGACACCTAGTTCTCAAGTATATTCTCCTTATTTACCACTGTGGAAGGTTTAATACTCATTGTGATGCATAACCAGATAGTTGTGTTATTTGACAATATTTATTTCACCAATACACATCCCATCATTTTAGAAATAGTCTCCACCACAAAATGGAAATATCTTACTAATTTTGTCCTCTGCATAATTTTAAAACTGTTATTATTGGATAATGAGCATGTCAATAGTTGTCATTTTGCTAAAGGAATAGTCTTGAGCATTAGTATCCTAAAATTTTAGAAAGGGGGGGATTTTGACACTAAAATTGTTATTTCTAGCTTTTAGAAAAAATCACTGGGTCATTTGAAAAGTACATATGATACATAAAATTTGAGAGACAGTCACCTTGAGATCAGGCATCCAACGAGGTCTCAAGCACTTTGGCAGAATTTAAGTGACTTATGAAGGCTTATTGCCAAAGTATCTAATCAAAATCAGAGGGAAAAAGTTTTCATGTTGTGTGCCAAAGAACTCCAAAGTTATGGCTTGAACAGAAGAATTCATTTTTCATAGCTTAGGTGTCAGAAGCAATTACATTTAAGCCCATTAGGAGGTTAATAGGTAGCAACTTTTTGTTTAGAGATCACTGTAATTATATGCAAAAGGTAGACTATAAATCAGTAAGTTTTGCGTTCTCACTGAGTCACAAAATGCATCCCCTCACTTGCCTTTTGACTTTTAGGAAGATACTAACAGTATTGAATAATTCAATATGTTCATGACTGAGCCCTTTTTCGTGTGAGGGGCTTCCTGTTACAGCTCAACAGAAAGAGAGTGGTGATGGGAGACTAACAAACTAGATTGTGTTAGTCACACAAGGTCTAAGAAAAGTAAAATTGAATGTAGGCTCTGTATCTGAACTGTGAAACTGGTTTCATGTCATTTGCCAACTCTAACATGGATGCATAATGTCTGCCTGGGGTGCCTGGCACATAATAGAGGCTGAGTAAATACCTGATGATGGGTTCTGAGGTCATACCCTCACTATACAATAAAAATGTGCCATCATCTACTCGTGACTTCTGCCACGGGGACAGGAAAGGGAGTAAGACAGGAGGTCCACTGACTTTCCAATCCATTTTTGTTTTTTTGATGGCAATGAGAACAGAGGGTTATCAGTGGATAGGGTCTATGAGCTGGGAATAATTTCAGATTGGCATATTAGGCACTAAAAGAACGTATGTGGAAAGTGTAATCGGTGGACATTTTCCATTTGGTGAATTTCTGTTACACATAAAAACCTAAATGTTATTACACTTGATAGGTACTCAGGGACTATCTAAAAGTACTCCATTCTTAGGGAGCTGAGACACCTGCTAAGTTGCATCCAGGAGGTTCTTTCAGGGAAAACTGAAGTTCGACCTCTTTGAGTCATAAGACAGATTCCTTATTCGCTAATTTCTAGCCAAGCCTTTGGATCACTGTGTGATCTCTTTTTGCCATATAAAAGTGAATTTTGGGAGAAAGCTATGTCTTTCTCAAAATCTTTAGTGTAAATAGTTCCAGTTCAAACAGTTTTCCCTTCTCTAGCACTAAATGAAGAGACCTGGGGTGAGAACCCCTGAGACCCTCCCTTATTGAAGAGTCTCAGTTGGAATCTGGCCGTGTTTATCTAACCATGTTTCTTAGATCCTGCTTGGATGGAGAAGTAGATGACATGAATAATTGTCCAAGCAGTAACTTCTGGATACAATACCCGCTACTCAAACTCCCAGAATCCTGGTTCCTGAAACCCTCATTCTTGTGCACGTGAGGCCCGTGGCATAGCTCACAGCATCCCACATCCAGCCATGCCAATCCCTCCTCAGCAGTGCAGCCTCCCCTACTCTCCCTGTGCTGCCTGCTGCTACCCATGCAGCCACAGCTGGGATCCCCACTGCCTGCTGATGCCACCCCTCCATCACCACTGGAGTCTCTGGGAAGACTGCCACCATGGGGCCACCCCTTCTGACAAGATCCTGCCCCACCTCTGCTACCCATGTTTCTTCCTGGAATAGAAGAGTCTGCTTCCTGCCATTGTGTTAAATTGCATTTTGACAAAGACACTTTGTGGCCAACAGTTGCAAGACAAAACTGATGTTACCCATTTTGTCATAAAGATAAAGCTCACTGTCCCTCTCATTGGACTTACTCTTTCAGGTTATCACAGCCTCAAACCTTCTCTGATGCTTAAGAGCTTGGCTTCCGTTCTCTTCAAGGCTGGGCTGGATCTAAAGACAACTTGATTAGTTCTAGGTAGAGGAAACACCCTTAGCTGGTAATAACCTTTGAAAAACTACTATGACACCAAGATGCTATCTCTATCTCTTTCTCAACTTAAAAGGGGTGAAAGTGCTTTTCTTATTTAGCATCATGTTTCAGATGTTGAGTGACAGTCCTTCCACCTTCTCCCTTCACCATTATTATCACCACCCTCTTGTCAAATGTCTCAGTCATATAAGTCAGCCAATGTCTCGCCTGTGCCTATTATTAGGCCCTGAGGAACACAGATTCCTCTCCAACAAGAAACCAATACTGACAAGTACGTCCAAGTCCAACCGACAGAAGCAGCTCACTTTAAGTCTCTTTCTGTACTGTTTTATGGCAAATGTGTATAAGAGGAATTTCTGACTATGCATCACAATTGTCTTGAGAGTGGATGCTAACGTCCCCCTCAGACTTCCTTGCCACTTTTCTTGCTTTTCACCATTCCTCCATGGAGCCATGGGCTCCTCAGGCTGGTTAGGCAGTGTTAGGTTAGGTCAAGGGTTGGCAAGGATTTGTTTCTTGAAACATATTGGATTAGGAGTTTGATTCCAACACGTAGCTGTCCAAACATGTAGTTGGTATATTCAGGAATTAAACTTCAGGAGTTAATATTAGAAGACGTCTTGGCCAGGCGCAGTGGTTCACACCTGTAATCCCAGCACTTTGGGAGGCTGAGGCAGGTGGATCACCTGAGGGTAGGAGCTTGAGACCAGGCTGGCCAACATGGTGAAACTCTGACCTACTAAAAATATAACAACAACAACAAAATTAGCTGGGCATGGTGGTGGGTGCCTGTAATCCCAACTACCTGGGAGGCTGAGGCAGGAAAATTGCTTGACCCTAGGTGGCGGAGGTTGCAGTGAGCCGAGATCGTGCCACAGCACTCCAGCCTGGGTGACAGAGTGAGACTCTGTCTCAAAAAAAGAAAAAGAAAAAAGAAGACCTCTTAAAATTCTTCATCTCCCTAGCTGGGATTACATTTGTAATGTTCATTATAGGGTTTAGAACTGTGGAATGAGAGTCTGCTCCAAGAATCAGGAATTGTGTAGGACCTAAAGAGAAACAGTCACAAAATCCTAAACAACAAAACAAGCAAATGTAGCAGGGGAACTTAAAGGAAGTTTCAGGCCTACAGGGTAGGTAGCAAACTGCCATAAAATTTCTCCTATTGCCAGTTTTTGAAAAACGCATACTGGGTAGAAAAAAATTGGTCTCATCCAAGTTAACATGTCTTATTCTAAAAATGGTATATAATTGAATCAAGGAAGCAAGTCTAGTACATGGGTGTGGAAGGCATTGAACTAGGTCTCTGGAGACTTAGCTTCTACTGTGATTCTTTCACTGATTCAGTGGGTTGCCTTGAACAGATTATTCCGTGTCACAGTTTGCTCATTTCTGTAGAAAAAATAGTGTTTCAACAGATGTCCTTGAAGGTCCCTTTCAGCTTCAACATCATCTGATTCACTTCTTAAAAATCTAAACCTGATAGCTAAATTCTGTAATCATGATCTAAGAAATTATTTTTTTTTTCAAAAGGTAAAAAGAAAGCAAATGTGTGCAGCTTTTGAGAGCTAATCAATATCTAACTTCAATAAATAATGAGTTATTTGTTCTGATTGAGAGAAGCTGAGCTGGAATGAGGAGACTGGATGGTTTAGAATCACAAATCTTGGTTTCTGAGCTATTTCACCACTAATTGGCTGTGCAGCTATGGGTCATAGTAACTGGCTGTGCCTCTTTGCATTGAAAGTGCTGTGTGTGAGAGAAAGAACTAGATAAAGGAAAGGGATAGGAAATGAAGGCAGGAGGAGGAAAAATCATGGCACACTGGCCTGGGTAGATTCTGAATCCATCTGTAAAAACCTGAGGACTTCCGAATTCGGTAGTTCAGATTTTTTAACTGCAGGATGGGGGTGATGAGAATATCTACTTCACAGTAAGTGAAGTAAACTGACTTACAAATAAAAACTTACAAAGTAAAACTGACTTACAAATATTCGACAAATATTTATTTGGTGTTGATGACAAACCAGATCCTTTCATAGGCCCTGGCAAGCATAAGAGTGAACAAAGACCAATAGAAAGAAAGGCCTACCCTCAAGGAGCTTGCATCCCAATTAGTATAAAAGGATCATAAGTTCGTAAATACTGGGACAAACTCCTGGCACATAGGAATTGCTCAATAAGTGTTAGCATTATTGTTGTTATTTTTAAATGAAGGAAGAAATACATAACCTTTATAAAATGTAGTCATCAGAAACTTCCTTGCATAGAATCCAACTTTTGTTTATCAAAAAGTCATTCACTTTCTTCTCCATTGTTCTTTACTTCCTGTTTTATTTGGTTTGGTCTCATTAAATATACCCAACTCTTGGGTTGTTTGCCAACTGACAGGGTGATGCATTTACCAATCATAAAGAAAAAGGATACAAATGGAAATTAGGTTAAAGAAAATGCAGCCCCATTGCCTCCTCTTTTCCATACATGGTCGTGTGGCCCATTGATCTCTGCCTGTGATTATATTTCATTCTAATTCTGTGGCCTACAGCAACTATGCTTAGCTGGGCTTTCCCTTTTGCTTTTCAAGAGTCCACTTGGGAAGCCAATGGAAAATTCTGGCTCTTTTTTGTCTCCTTAGAACTGCTGCCACAGCAATCCTAACTCTACCGCAAGCAGTGTGGATTCCTCTGGTTGAATGGAGGAAAGGAAAAATGTAACAGCAAACTATAGACCAACATTAACCTTTTAAGACTTTTCTTGCTATACGTCAGTTATCGTATCTGTAATTTATTTTAAAGCTCTCTAGTATAGATAACATGGTTTACAATATGTGTGTGTAAATTAATTTTACTAGATCCTAGGTGCCAGATACTATTTTAAGTTTCTTATTTAATAACACTACTCCAAGGATGGCCGGGAAGCTTTGGAAGAGGTTAATCAGGACTCTACTCTCTAGAGGTGGTTTTGACAAACACTTGACATAACATTAGCTAAATCTTCTCCAGAAGGTTTGCTCATTAGCAAAATGAATAGGAAGAGCTTTTATTAATTGAAGGAATAGAATTAAAAATGTGTGATATTGATGCTTTAGAGGAGGATCAAAAAAATGTGTAACTGATTAGAGAAAAAAACGTGCAGACTCTTCTGCCCTTGTAGGAACAAGGCCAGGCCAGCAGTGTAGCATCTTTGGATTGACTCCAACTCCATTTGATCCTCTGTAACACTTAACAGAAGATTATTGTTATGATCTAAATGTTTACGTCACCCTAAAATTCGTATGTTGAAATTCTAATCCCCAAGGTAATGGTATTAGGAAATAGGGCCTTTGGGGAGGTGACTAGATCATGAGGGTTGAGCCCTCATGAATTAGATTAGTGCCCTTATCAAAGAGGCCCCAGAGAGGTAGCTCACCCTTTCTACCATGTGAGGACACAGCAAGAAAGCACCGTCTGTGAACCAAGAAGCAGTCCCTCATCGGACACTGAATCTGCTGGTGCCTTAATCATGGACTTCCTCATATCCAGAACTGTGGGAAATGAATTTCTGTTGTTTATAAACTACCCAATCCAAGGCATTTTGTTATAACAGCCCAAATGGACTAAGACGAATTTCTGGCCTGATTCTAGTAGATTAACTGATCCTGTCTTCTGAGGAAACCTAATGACTGGCTCTTTTCAGAGTGCCTAAAAGGTAAGAATAATAACATGCCTGATCTTACAAGAACTGGTTAGTAAATATTACTGTATCTAATAATGAATAAAAGTATTTACTTGTGGCAGACTTTGGTGTAAAACTTACTTTCATTATAATACCCATCTTACCAGGGCAGAGAGGTTGTTGGGAAGGAACATGTAGTTTCCCTACCTCAATGACATCTGAATGGCATTTCTGCAAACACCTTGACAATGGTAAAAGGCCATTGATAACATGGTGCTCACAATGGGCAATAACAAAGCATGACCCAAGATGGTCTCATTAAATTTCCTACAGTGACTTCTGGTCTACCTGCACAAATGCTGGGAGCTGCAAATGCAGAATAAGTAATTTAAAAATAAATTTATTACCGTATAATTTTATTATTTATTGTTTAACTTTATTCTTAACATAGGAGGTTTAATTCAGTCTTGGAAACTTTTATTAAGGATCTATTCTGTGATAGATAATTGACTAAAAGCCGGTCATACTAAAATGAAGACTTCTTGCCCTTGAAAAGTTTGGAGTTGTGAGTGACATAGGTACATATATTGATATCCCAACAAAGGTAGAGTTATGCACAGAGTGGGTAGCTGGAGTCAGCCAGTAGTATGGGCCTTGTTTGGGCTTCTTGGAGATGACTATTGAGCCAAATCTTAAAGCATGAATAAAAATGACTGATTAGAATAATGGCTTAGATATATTGACCATTTGTTTACCCCCCAAGCATATTTAATGGGGACACAGGCTGAGACCAGAGGCTCAGATCTGGTGAAGGGGGGGAGGGGGCATGCAGTAGTCCAGATGCATTTGATGATGACCTCAACTAAGACACAGCTTGGGAGGAAGCAGTGGGGATGGATTAAAATACATTTAGTGAGTAAAATCTATAGGTTTTGATGGTAGAGTGATGGAGGATGAAGAGAAAAAGGGAGAACTTGGGCAGCTCCCTGATTTCTGACTAGGATGGCTATGTTTATAAGATGTAAGCTGAACAAGGATATCCTGAAGAATAGACTCAAGAGGCAGATCATTTTGGTCTCTTAGTCTTTCTGAGCTTTATTTTGTTGGGCAACTATCTGCACCAGATAAGAATTTGGACCGGTGCCATGGCTTACTGACTCAATTTCTCTGGCAATAGACATTTCTATCATCACTTCAGGGAAGAAAATATCACAATTTGACATTTAGCACAGAGTTCCAGGTTTCAGTTAGAACTCTGACCTTGGCTTTGCATAATAACCTCTGGCCTCCTCCAGCTCACACCTGCTCCCTGTAGCCCTGCTGCTATGCTGTGAGGACTGTGGCCACCTTCTCCCACCAAGGTTCTCTGCTTGCCTCCCACTCATAGCTGCCTGTGCTGGTCAGCAAGGCCAAAATAGGCAGGGGGAGAGGTTGCTGAAAGGGTGGGGACAGAAAGACAAGAGGCGCCAGTTCTTATTTGCTTTTGAGGCTTTATTCTGGGCCTAGCTGATAATTAAAGTTGACTAATTCTCTTTTGAGACCTGCCTGTTTGGGCTGCTGTAATCAACTATCATAGGCTGGGTGCCTTATAAACAACAGAAATTCTTTTCTTGCAGTTCTGGTGCCTCAGAAGTCCAAGATCAAGGTACCAGCAGATTCGGTTCTAGGGAATGCCCTCTTCTTAGTTCACAGACAGCTGTCTTTTTGCTATGTTCTTACATGGCAGAAAGAGTGACAGAGGTCTCTGAGGTCTTCTCTTTTATAAGGACACTATAAGGACACTAATCCTATTCATGAGTTGTCCACCCTTATGACTTAATTACCTCCCAAGGGCCTCATTTCCTAACACCATCACATTGGGAGTTAGGATTTCAACATATGGATTTAGGGGAACACAGACATTTAGTTTATAGAAGGGCTGTTTTGGGGAGTCTTGGGATATCCCCAATTGGACCTCCCTTCTGTAGTTTCTTTTCAAACAAAACAAAAACAAAATACCCCTCTCTAATCAAAGTGGTTACTGGCTGCTCCTTCAACCAAGGCTACATGCGTTCTTTCTCCAGCTTCTTCCTCCATGATCAGGCAGGCCCTCAGCAATTCTACTTTGGCTTTCTTGCTGTTGTGCTGAATCCCCGTTGACCTCAGTAGGCAAATTGCCAGGTTTAAGAGGCTGAAGAAGAGATCCAGAACCAGCAAACAAGACACGGGATTTTATTAGAGACTTACATACAGAGGAGAGAGTCCAGCGGCAGCAGGCTGGGCAGGAAAACCACCTTACATACAGAAATGGTACAATGGTAGGGGCTGGACAATATATCTGCCTTACATATGGCCCAGTGGCAGCTGGTTGGACAGAAGAACAATCACCACTTGCAAACAGCATGCAGTTTATCTAGCATATTCACTTAACATCCTTCCCTTAACGACCTCCAGCTGGCAACCTGCATTCAACCCAAAACTCAGGGCTTCAATCCCCCGTATGGCTGATATGGTTTGACTCTCTGTCCCAACCCAAATCTCATCTTGAGTTGTAATCCCTACATGTCAAAGGAGGGACCTGTAATCCCCTTGGCAGTTTCCCCCATGCTGTTTTCGTGATAATGAGTGAGTTCTCAGGAGATCTGATGGTTTTATAAATGGTACTTTTTTCTGCACCCTCACTCACTTCTCTCCTGCCGCCTTGTGAAGAAGGTGCCTGCTTCGCCTTCTGCCATGAGAGAAAGTTTCCTGAGCCACCAGCCATGTGAAACTGTGAGTCAATCAAACCTCTTTCTTTCTTGGATAATATCTTTATATTAATAGCAGTGCGAAAATTGACTGATATAATGACCCTTCCACTGGACGAGCTGGAGCTCAGATTTTCCTCATAGACAATGTATCTCTGGGTTGGCAAACCCCAGACTCTTTTGGTTGGAACATACATTCAGGCATGTCTGGCATACAGGCTCATCCTAAGAGTATGCTTAAGTTATTGCTGTTAGGTGTGTTTACCTTATATTTGCATAGCCCAGATTTGGTGTATGGAAAATATTCTTATATCCATATGTGTCACAGACATTGGTCAGCAGGCTCATCCCACTTTTGCCAGCAAAGCAATGATCTCTTTATTAGGATGGCTCTCCCAGTAAGGAATCAGGCTTGAGTCCACAGGCAGCATTACCTTTGTGAGTTGTGAGTCTGGCACCAGACCTTTTGGTCTCCCACCTTGAGGAAACACATTCAGAAGTTCTTGGCATTGTCCCTGGAAGCTCCCCTATGAGACTTCAGATGAGAAGGTAGGACCTACTCCATTCTTTCAAAATCCCTTTACCAATCTCATGAAGAACTTCAATTTGGACGTTCTGTAGGAGGAGCACACTGGAGATATTAACTATAACAGAGATTCCTAAGGGAGGTGCCAGTTGTGGAAGGAAATAAAAGAGAGCCCATGCAAGAACCCAGCTCAGACAATCAGTGGTTACCCCCGCTTTATGTACCAGCAGCTAGTGGAATCCCAGAGCCCCTTGTCACAGGACAAACCAGCTTTTCACTTCAAACCTCTTTGTCTCAGTGACCCATCAGACCTCTCACCCTTACCTGTACACATGGTCTGGTGTGGGAAAAAATAAATCAATAAGGACAATGTCTTCAGCAGTCTTCTGGCTTTGCCACAAGTCAATTCCTCGGAGGGTCTGAATCTCACTGGATGACTGCCCCCTCTGTGGTTGAGTCAGCCTTTATTTCCAAATTTCCCCGGTTTTGCCCCACCTTCTGGTTGCTCTGATATCTGCAATAAGCCCTGTCGGTTTTCATTTTTGCCCATGGCTTTTCCCACTCTGCCTCTGTTTATGGGGTTGAGGTCATGCCTCTGCTTTCCCTAAGAATGATTTCCTAGGCTTAATATTGCCCTTTGGTCTCACAGTCTATGTCTATACCTGGATTATCAATCACCAGTGTGTCACCTACCAACCTCTGTTGTACCCTGGGCTTTCAGTCCAGGTCATCCAGGTAAAATTCAAACCGCTGCTGCCCAATTCCTGGTTATGCATGTTATTATCCTTACTCAAAAGGGAGAATTGGATGTGATAAGGCCAACCTAAAGGGTTAGCCACAGTGTCTTGCATTGGAAATAAGAGATAAATCTGTATGAGCACTTGCTCTGTTGATTTCTGTGTTCCGAATAGTATAGGCGAACCCCAGCAGAATAAAAACACTATAGAGCTTAAGAACTGCATGTTCATTTTAATTACCAATAATTGACTCAACTGGGAAGAATTTCAGAGAAAGTAAAACTCCAAGCTCATTAGATGTGTTCATTTGCAAACTGTGACAGTGCATGTTAAAGATTATATTATTATTTTCACTTGACTACTCCGAACTTCAAAGTCATGCAGATGTAGAAAGTGCCAGAATGTTCTCCAGGTTGTGCAAGGCAACATCATGTTATCAGCTCTCAATAAGGTAAAACATACACTTAAATGCTGAACACTCAAGGAATTAAGAATACAACTGCCTTCAATATTAAACCTCCATTGTAATGGAAAGCCGCTTAAAGTCTCCTTGACAGAGTTGACAAATATACTTTGCAAAACTTACTTTCAGTACTCACCTCAACTCTTAATTCTTATTGAGATTCTCTCTACGCTGAGGCACTACCTTAGGCAAGTTCTCGTATGTGTTTTATTTGTTGCTCATAATTGTCCTGGGATATAAGAGATCTCCCCATTTATCAGTGGAAGTAAGTGAGAGTTGGAAAGGGCTACAGTGACATCACAGAATTAGTAAGCAAAGGAGCTAGAATTCAAATTCAGATCTTACTGCTTGCACACGAAGTGTCAGTTTGGTTTTGCACATGGAGACATTTTAATGAAGGAATGATAATGAATTCTCAGTTGAACTTGAAATTCTGAAGTGCTAAAGTTACCAGAATTACAGAAACATTATGTGCAATATCTGCAGGAAGTAACTGCAAAAATGTGTTTTCAGAGGTCTACAATTCCATATTTTTATGACAAATATGGCTGTTTTAAAATTTGCCTATTTCTTTTTGGTCTGCCTAATTTCCCAGACTATTTGAGGCAACAGTTTGAGTGTTGTTTTTTAGCCCCTAATGAAACAACTTGTAGTCGTTTTGAAATTAATTAGCAGCATAATGTAATAGATGGGGAAATCTTAGTGGAGGCTGTGATAGGATTATTGAAAAGCAAAATATTCAGTCTGTGGTTTACAGTTACAGTTACTGTGCTGTTTTGGAGACGAGTCTCATCTCATGAAACCTCAGGTGAGTCAGACATTAAGCCAATATCTGCCAAACGCCTACTTGAATAGGTATTTCTTTTTTTTTTAAATTTAATTTTATTTTTTTGAGACGGAGTTACACACTTGTTGCCCAGGCTCGAGTGCAATGGCGTGATTTTGGCTCACTGCAACCTCTGCCCTCTGGATCAAACGATTCTCCTGCCTCAGCTTCCTGAGTAACTGGGACTACAGGCACCCGCCACTACACCCAGCTAATTTTTTTTGTACTTTTAGTAGAGATGGGGTTTCACCATGTTGACCAGGCTGGTCTCAATCTCCTGACCTCAGGTGATCCACTTGCCTTGGCCTCCCAAAGTGCTGGGATTACAGGTGTGAGCCACTGTGCCCAGCCTGAAGAGAATTTCTTGAAGTCAGGAGCCATATGCCTTAGTCATTCTCAATTCTCAGCTTACACTGTGCCCCATACAGAGAGGTGCTCAGTAAAATTATTAACATTTAAATGATGTGGTTTAATGCAAGCAAGTAGGCCTTTTAATCAGAAATTTTTCTATTACTAAAACTACTTTTATTATCCTTTATGTTTCTTTTTCTCTTTGTTTTCTACTTTGTGTGGTGCTTGCAGGTATAACAAATCTTGGATCAGTTAGTCAGCCAGCTTGATTGAAAATGTTTTAAAAGAAAAGTTAAAAAGCAACACAAAACACATCGAAAACCATTTCCATACCAATTTCTTCCCTCTGTTAGTTCAGTTGTAAGAAATGGAGAGCGAAAGCATTACCAACCAAGGCTTTTAGCAGAAACATAATTGCTTACACATCCAAATACATCAGCCAAGTTTGCAACACATGATTAAGCAGCCAATTGTGTTGAAAATGTGCTTGCTCATTCAGAGGAGACCACGCCCCAGGGCTCACCCACTAGCTCCTCTCCAGTCCTGAAGTTCAGTTAGCGCCACCCATTCCCATTAGCCACTTGTTGAAAACATAAGAGGGCCACCAGGTGGTAAGAATCTTTTGGGTGCAAATCAAAGAGGCAATGTATCCAACAAATCCCACCTTAGACCAGGAATGTCTCTCTTTCTAGCCTGCCTTCTTCTGTCTAGTAGTTTCATACTATAAAGGGATACTGATAAAGAATAGCCATGTGCCAGAAACTGTGCACACCTATTATCTTTAAAAACATATGAGAGTAATGCATCAAAACCTAATTTTTGTAGTCAACACGAGCTGTCACTCAATTTAAAAGAAAAGCAGGGTCCCATTGTATGTATGACCTCAGGTATATTTGCCCATTTTCACCTCTCTACCCAAAGTTAATTTAGTTTTTAATTCTTGGGTGAATGTGTTGGTGATTTGGAAAAACACTTTCCATGTTCTGGAATTCTTTTCTAATTCTAGCACTGGTTTTTGAATGACCTTGAATGCAGCGAAGCATATCAGAGTAAAGCAGGACCATCTTTTTTTTTTTCTTTTTTTCCCCTGGCATGCAGAGAGAAATATCTTTCAACAGCTGGCCTTTAGGTATTCAGAAAACACGACATGACAGGTGACTGCCCATCCTTTTGCCGGTTTTTTGGTTAAATTGTCTTTAGCTACATGACCGATCACTTAACAAGTCTTTCATTAAGATCAACCCAGTAGTGTTGGGATTGACAATGTGCTGGAAAGATGTTCTCCTAATAATTGCTAAGTGTTGTTCCCATCCCCAACAGGGTACCACATAAAATGCAGGAGATGAACTAGGATGCTAGCTAGCTAGCCAGGCAGAAACAGTAGCACGTCTTCAACTTAAGCAAGGAATTCCATTTTCTTTTTCCCAAGTGTTCGTTGATTTCCTGGTGATCATGACTCAAGACAAAGCCTAATGCAAAAACTTTACATTTCCATGTCAAGTGGATTGTTGGGTTCTGAATTAGTTTCCTATTTCTGCTGTAACAAATTACCTCCAACCTAATGGCTTAACGCAACACAAATTTATCATCTGACACTTGTTCATCGCATGTCTCAGTGAACTAAAATCAAGGTGTCACAGGGCTGCATATCTTTCTGGAGGCTCTAAGGGAGATTCTGTTTCTTTGCCCATTCCAGCTTCCAGAGGTTTCCTATAGTTCTTGGCTTGTGGTCTTTTCCCTGCATCTTCACAGCCAGCAACAGCAGGCTGAGTTCTTCTCACAACACACACTCTCACCTCTCCTCCTTCCTCTACTTTGAAGGACCCTGGTGATTATATTGCACCCACAAGAATAATCCATAATATTCTTCCTCATTTAGGTTGAGCTGAGTAGCAAACTTCATTCCATCTGCATCGTTAATTTCCTTTGCCATGTAGCCTAACGTATTCACAGATTCCTGGGATTAGAATGTGGACGTCTTTGAGGGAAGGGCATTATTTTGCCTTACCACAGACTCACTTTTACTTTGACTGATTTATTTTTGTTCAATGATCATTTCCAAAAGCTACCTGGGGACAGTAAACAGGAAAACATATCTTCCAGCCACGTCTATTCTTTGATCTTTGCTCTTACCAACAGCTTTAAATGACTGCTTGTAACAGGCGGATTTTAAGATTCAACGATCTTTGGTTCCATATTGTCTGTATTCTAACTTCAGTGAGCCCCTTCCCTCCCCACCTGCCTTTGTGTGGGCAGTGCGGTTCTGCTCTCAGTAACGAGCCCCTCTGCCACAGAGCAGACCTTTTGAAGAGTACCTACTTTTCATCATACCAAAGTATGAGCTCACACACGTTCCCACTTGCCTTTGTTCCCTCCAGGCTTCCATACCTCATGAGTTGCCTCTTTGCTTTCAGGGGGAATCAACGTAGCAGACCTCAACAGCATTCTGTTTCAGGGGTTGAGGGAGAGGCAGCAGAGAGGGGATTTAGGTTATATGCAATGACCACCTCTTTCCTGGGTTTGCCCTCACAGCAGCTGGAGGGCTTGGAGGTGCCAAGCTCTCTGATTTAGAACTACACAGGTCTGAAGGCTGAGCATTTTCTATGAAGGGCCTTCATCTTTGGAATTCCCTCTCCAAGCCTATTGACCTAGATGGCCTGAAGTAAATTCTATCTCACTAGTAAAGTGGATTTCAGAGTTAATATGGCCAAGCTGATTTGGATTATTTATTTTCAATGTCAGCCACAGTTATGGAACTCTCAGATGTGTGCAGGAATTGAGTGCATCTTTAGAAATCTCAGGAACAAATAGCTCTGCCTGAGACAGGAGAGGGTTTGGCTATAATCTTCTTTTTGTATTGCCTGTGTCTTACTCTAATCCTGAATACTGAGCCTGCACTTTGTGGCTATTTATTCTATGTTGTTGTTGGGCTTTTTTTGTTTTTGTTTTTGTTTTTTTGTACACTAACCTACCTGATCTGTTGCTGTGTTTAATTACTTATTATGTCTCTCTAGCTATCTTGATGGCAAATGACCTACAGAAATAAATGTAAATAAAGTGCATGACATTCCTGCATATTGAGTCAGCTGCACTAGCCTGGGTGGGTGGAGGGGGGAAATGGAGTAAGGCGAACGTGAAGGAAGTTATTAGCTCTCCAGCAGGGGCGAAGAGAAAAGCCAGTTCTGTCAAAAGTGAATGTTGAAACAAAAGAAAATAACCCTGTCCCAAATGCTCTGGGCTGAATCAGCCTTCCTGGGGTCTTATTCTGGTTCAGAGATAGCTCTGTCCTTGAAGTACTCTCTGTTGAGTGACACTAGTCCATGGTATCAAGTAGTGTTTAAAATACCTAGATTAAAAGCCTTCTGCATTTAATGTCTCAGCTCCAACAGGTATATAAACCAAAATGAACTTGCAAATTTCATTGAAGCTTTATCCTCTAGCCCAGGTTAGTCCCTAATGTCACAATTTCCACATTCCTGACAAAGAATCTTTTACTCTAACCAAGTTCCCGTTCACAGTTGGCATCTGCCCCATCCAGCGGGGGAAGGTGACTTTAGTGGTGTCCTCGCTCTTGCAGAGGTACAGGTTAACATCCTCCTTGGGCAATGAGGGGACTAATATTCTGTTCTTTGTTCAAAGCTCTGAAGGATCAATGTATGAGATGTGCTATTCGAATTGATGCTATTCCTGTCCTGAAAGCATTAACTCCACTTCCCTTCCCAGTGGAAGAGGTGAGAGGATGTGACTTTTGGCTCAGCATTGCCCAAGTAAATAATTTTCATCAAATTTCAGCCATAAATGCATTGATGTTTCTATTAAGATAAATAGATAACAGAACTTCTTAGAGATTTGTGCTAATTCAAAGTGGGCTGTGGATTTCAAAGACATTCAGTAGTGCTGCTGTTTTTATAGAGCCAATGAACGTTTGACTAAAGGTAGCTAATGTGTTCCTAAGCCCAGCCACTATCTCACAGGAAGCTCACTCCTGGTCAAACTACTCTTGGAAATGTCCCAGCAAACGTTGCATCTCTTGCAGAATTTCTGCACTTAAAGGATGGAACATTAATACACCCTGTGATCCCTACCTACAATGCTGCATTGATAAAATTGCCTCCTTAGGGTTTTGACATAGGAAATGGAAGTATTAGTGTGAGTGTACAGCTAAGCATCTCTCTATCGAGCCTCTCCGTTAGACAATGGGGGGCCTAAGAGCATAGTGCCGGGTGATATGATCAGCGATGGCTGAAATCAGAAGCAACTTCAAGTTTGACTGATCAAACTGAATTAGTTGGCTCAAGATCCAGCAGCTAGTAGAAAGTCCTCCTCTTGGTGAACAGTTGTTTTCTTCAGACAGAAAAAGAATGATGCTGTCAGCAGCTATTCTCAAAGCTATCTGGGCCTCAACATTGAGCCTCATGGGGTAGTCAGTTCACTCTACCTCTGTAAAGCATTTTAACCTCTCCAGAGTCCTAATGCACTGAACAGTCTATGATTGATGTGTTTTGTAGGACAGCCTGACCCACTAGCCCCAGCGCCATCTGCCCAGGACAGTCTGACCCTCTCCCATGACTATGCTTATTTTGGTCCCTTCAGGTTTATTTTCTGTTCTTCAAATGACCCAATCACATCTGTGGCTCACCAAGCCCAACAAGGCTGAACTGACATTCTGTAGAGCAGATGTTAAAAATTTTCTTTTTTTTTTTTTTTTGAGACGGAGTCTTGCTCTGTCACCCAGGCTGGAGTGCAGTGGCACGATCCTGGCTCACTGCAACCTCTGCCTCCTGGGTTCAAGCCATTCTCCTGGCTCAGCTGCCCCAGTAGCTGGGATTACAGGCGTGCATCACCATGCCCAGCTAATTTTTGTATTTTTAGTAGAGACAGGGTTTCACCATGTTGGCCAGAAAAATTCTTATATGTTAAGTATCAAAGACTTAATGAAGCAGCCTGGTATAACTGTTAGCTTTGTCCTTGCAACTACAAAAACAATCCCCAGCATTCATCTGCGTATCTTGCTTTCAACTTCCATTACTCCTATCTAATTCATTTCTATAATCATTGCATCTCATGTAAAGAGAGTTGTTTCTGTGTTCAAATCATGTTATAGGGCCATGACAAATCCAGAGCGTTGGTTTAAAACATTTTCCATTAACCCCTGCTGAGTCTGTATTTTCTGCTTTGTCAGGTTCTGCCATACCTTCACATGATCATTTCTGTTAAAAGAAATTATGATCTTTAACTTTTGTATGTATCTGGATTCCCCTTTCATTTGAATCATGTCGTGATTCAAAATCTTCTCTCATTTTTTTAAGCTTCCTTTGCTTTAACGAGGTTTCAACAACTGGGTGATAATTCCTACTGTGGTCTCTGTTTCAGAACAGATACTGTAGTATCTGTTTCAGAACTGGAATAATTTTCTCTAATTTTTATTCTCTATGTGTAGTTTTGCATTCTGGTATATTTTATTGTATTTTATTGTATTCTTTTATTGTAATTAGATCGGGCTAAAGGCTAGACATTTTCTCCTCCACAATTTTTGGACCCTTGCATCTTTGTCAAGTTATCATTGAGAATGTAGTCACAGGAAGACACTTTTGTCCTTACCTTTCCATCTTGAATTTCTATTTATAAGTCACTTATCTCTCCACGCAGTTCTGCTGACCAAGTTATACTTGATTTAATTGCCCTTCTTACATTGAAATTAGCTGCAACTCCCCCACATTCTCACTCACCTTTCAACTCCTCAAGGCTCTATTCTTGTAGTATGATTATGTAGTTGTTCAAATGAAATGAATAAGAAATAAATCAGGTCATTTAGGTTGCGTCTACACAAATAAACACTGAGGTGGGGATTAAACCACAGGAGCAAGTTTTGAGCCATGGATTTCAATTTGAAAATGGATACCATCTCTTTCCTCAGTGATCCTGATGGGGGAGGCAAAAATCACATGATTTCCACACTTGATCTCAGCCAAAAGGATGAGAAGCAATTAACATTGCATAATTTCTGAGTGTTTTTCGTGGCATCAGATTCAGACCTACCTGCCCTGTTTTGGCATCTTTGATCTTTTCAGTGTTTTTAGGTGATGATTCTTTAGGTAGTGGGGTGAAATATTCAGACTGAAGAGTACTCCTAAACTTGGAATGCTTAGAACTGACCTACAAGTCAGTCATCTCCATCAACACAAATGTACTACTCTTAGCAGTGGACTGATTTTTAACTTTTTTTTTGTTAATACATAATTACTTTGTTATCTGGCAGCCTACCCTCAGAGTAGAAATCTTGGCTCAACTTAAGAAAACCATTTAGCTAACATAACTCTGATATTAATAGTTATTAGGAGTCCCCAAATTAGGAAGGGAGTGTCCTGGGGAGGAGTTTCTCTGGCCATCTGGGTGTGTTTCTTCTCGGCACCCAGGTTCAGAGTCTATGATGTCAGCAGTGTCCATGTCCCATTGGATTCCCTGGAACCAAGGGGTCTACCCCAAGGAGGGGACGAAGCCTTACGTTTAATCCTTCTCTGTCCCCCAAACACCTTGAATTACACTAAAGAAGTTCTCAGAATAATAAATTTATAAACACACTAAAATGGAGTATTGAGCCCAACGGGAGAGTGGAATGGAAACAGCAGCTAACTAAAAATGTGTTTCTGGAAAGGGTCATAATGATGGATAAACCAGAATGGAGAGAGCCATAGAGAGACGAGGGCAGAAAAAGCCAAAGCCATTTTTTATAGCAGAGTTTCCTAAAATTGTCAGATAAGGACAGGATGGGAAGAAGGGGGAGAAACCAAGAGAATGGACTCAAGACTGAATTACAGAATGTCTGCAAAGGCACTCAGTGCCCACACTCATCTCTAAGCCTCCTTCTACCACAGCTCTGTTGGCCTCCAGGATGCAAGTAGAAAGATACCTTCCACTATACTGACCTCATAACTTCAAAAAAAATTTCAGCGTTGCTCCCAGATATATCTTTATTTTTCCAAATTAATATTTGTATGCTATACTAATGCATTATCTATATTATAAAGCATAAAATAGAAATTCAGGATGAGAAAAATTCCAAATAGAAAGTCTAATACAGGCCTCTCTCAATTAGCATTAGAATCAATTTCTGAAAAATTACATGTTCCACATGAAAATACTAATCATGAGCATATTCTCCTCGTTTAACTGAGAATAATTATAACGTGTCAACTCAAAACTCCTAACCAGTTTCCTAAAAGTAACTATAACACAGTAAACCAAGTCTAGATAAGTAATAAACTCTTATGTTAAGATGTAAAATGCTAAAAATATCCCTTTTTGATCTTGAAAAACTGTGATCACTAACCAATAGTTGTTTTGAGCGTAGTAACCTGTACTCTGAGCTCCAGCAACATGATGTGTGTGTGTGTGTGTGTGTGTGTGTGTGTGTGTGTCTCCTTAGATCTTTACCTATCCTCATGGAATAATAATCTTCCTTGGAATGTAGAAATCTGTAACCAGTCAAATAGCTGTAACATACACACTGGTCTCCTATGGAAAATGTTGCAATCCTGCTAAAATTTCTCAGTCTCTGTATATCAGTGGAAACTTCACTTCTCCACTTAAGAATGCTGACCACATAGGTTTGGTGTCAGTGTCTCCCAGGTGACTATCCTTAAGCTTTGTTCTGAAATAAACTCTATACTTCTTCATATTTTCTGAACCTCATTATTTAAGGTTGACATTAGTGATGGATAGGAAGGAGGAGACCCTTGCACCCTCAGGCAGAGTCTGCCATTTCTCACCCCCGTAACTGGCAGTCACTTCTCCCTTTTGTGGAAGAGCATGAGTCAGATACAGAAGCCCTGTGACATTTACCTAGATTGGTCACTCCTCATTCAAGTGCATGAAGGCAAAATCATGCATTCACATTTACTGGTAACATAAGAGAGAAAGATAGAGATGAACAAGCAGAAACGAATAGACACTAAAAAACATAATTTAGGGAAATGTAGTGCTTTTTTAAAAAAATAATTACTGGAGAGATTAAAAATATGTATAGCGGCCAGGCATGGTGGCTCAGGCCTGTAATCCCAGAAATTTGGGAGGGGAGGCAGGCAGATCACGAGGTCAGGAGATCAAGACCATCCTGGCTAACATCGTGAAACCCTGTCTCTACTAAAAATACAAAAAATTAGCCGGGTGTGGTGGAGGGCGCCTGTAGTCCCAGCTACTCAGGAGGCTGAGGCAGGAGAATGACATGAACCCGGGAGGCAGAGCTTGCAGTGACCCGAGATTGCACCACTGCACCCCAGCCTGGGTGACAGAGCGAGACTCTGTCTCCAAAAAAATTATATATATTATATATAATATTATATATAATATATATATAATATAATATATAATATATAATAATATATATTAATATATATAATAATATATATAATATAATATAATATAATATATAATATATAATATTATATAATATAATATATAATATAATATATTATTATATATAATATAACATATTATAATATATAATATTATATATAATATAACATATATAATATAATATATATTATATATAATAATATTGTATAATATAATATATAATATTATATAATATATAATATATAATATAAATATATAATATAATATATAATACAAATGTATAATATGATATATATAATATAGTATATAGCATAAATATATAATATATAATATAAATATATAATATATATTAAATATAATACATAATATTAAATATAATATATGATATTTTTTATATATATATATATATATATAGCATTCACATACAAAGAACAGGCTGCTAAGAAAAAGAATCAATCAGAAAATAAGAAAGAGTTGATGAACATTTAAAACACAATTGTAAAAGCAAATCAGCAAAAAGGTGAAACCAAAAAGTTGAACAAGTCACACAGAGCAGCACCAGAGAGTGAGACAGAGAAAGAGATGTAAAATATAAAAGAAGAATCAAGGGCATAGGAGGCAATCCAATAAATAATAGATAAAATATTTTATGTTTATGTATAATTACTTTTATATTAAAATAATATAATACAAAACCACTCGCCAGATCAAAGAACAGTTTAGAACTGTGTTTTTGTTTGTTTGGTTGGTTTGGTTTTTTTTAAACAGGGAATAAAAGAAAGTTTTTCCTTTGCTTTGAATTGTAAATCTCCCAGGATAGAAGCCTGAGAATCTCTCTGATTTATATTAAAATGTCAAAAGAAGAATCAGGAAAGAAAACAGCGTTCTATTTTTTCCATTGATTCTGTGCCTGCTCTTAACCTTCAAATTAGTAAGAAATATTTCAACTGGTTTCTAGGAAAGTCATTCCCTCTGTAATAGGAGGAAGGAAGAGAGCTGTTGAGGACAAACCCAGCAACCTGTGCAAGAATTTCATTTGCTGTTAAGAAACAAGGATTTATCTGTGTAGGTCAAAGCCTGAGGCATTTCATGGTAGATATATTTAATCAGAAATGTTCTCACTAATGTTCCAGGTGCCCATTTAACTCTATGCATGGTCACCTTACCATCTCAGTCTCAAACCACTATTATCTAGGAAGGATGATTTAGGTACCTGTATGGAAAAAAAAAAAAAATTATTGGGGTCTGAAGGGAGTATTTTACAAAATACCATGGGTCATGGAGTTAACAGCTCCAAGAGCAGGGTGAGATGGAAAAATTCAGGAAGTCAAGCTGGAGAGAGAGCTGGGGAAGTCGACTCTTTCAGAGTTAGTCCAAAGCAGGCTATGCTTTTCCTTGGTCTCATTCAGGAAAAGACAAGTGTTACTGGAGGTCATATCAATTCTGGGACAGGCCTAGATGTGTAAGCTGGCCTGAGACCCTTCAGAGTTGTTTGTGTGGTCACTGTAAACCATGGGGAGCTCCAATGTAATCCAGGTTGAGACTCCCTCTGTCCACCCGCAACCCTAAATAGGGTCACAACTGACTGAGCCTCAAGGTCTAACATAAAAAGGCAACGTTCGCTTTTGGCTAAATATCATGGCATTTGTTAAATATTAGATTTCAGAAGTTGTGCCACCCAGGAGGTCTTTAGTTCTCCAGTTCTTACAATCTCCCGGGAAGAAAATTATATAAGTTCATTAACACAACTCCTTCATATTTGTCTTTTGATAAAATTTGAATAAACAGTTGTTAAGAAAGTATCTTATCACCTATGGATCAATTGTTGTACTATTTGTGTTTGTACCTAGGCTTGAGTGTATAAATACAAATTACAATAAATTAATAAGTAGTATCACTTTTCCACATAAGGGTGTCCTAGATTATGTTGCCTCCAATTGCTAGTATTTTATGCTTTGCCTTACATTAATAATTATTATGAGTTTTTACCACCATAAGTATATCTGGCTGGATATTACAATGGTGATATTTATTATTTTAAATGAAAAATATTGTAGTTGAAATAGCTTTTGATTTTAAGCCAACAAGCCTAAAACATTACTCTAACTCCATAGTACAATTACATGATTATTAATGAATATAATACTATACAGAAAATAGTGGCAACGTTAGAACACTAGCTGAGTATGTAAAGATGAAAAACAGGCAGAATAGTATGAGATAGGCTGAGTTGAGAAAAAAAATTGTTATTCTAAACACTGTTTAATTAAAAGAAATTAACAGCAGATTAGCTTTGCCATTACTTTCAGTAATTTTCAAAAACACAACAAAACTACATTATTGCTTGGTGGTTTCTATTATCTTATCTTCATATGTATTAATTTGTTAATTACACTTTACATAAATCAGTGGAAAACAGCTTAATTTATCTAGGGATGACAGAATTTCTAAGCCTACTAAGAATCACTCTAGGTTTACTTAATTTCTCTGTGGTCTGAAAAGTAACGTCACCAATAGACTAACACAGGGAATATATTCTTTATTTAACTACACGGTGTCCAAGAAAGAAGTTTTCTGATACATACCCTCGAATTCTCAGTCCCTGCCCACCACGAATAGCAAAATAGAAGCTCCAGGTCTCCGGCAGCATCCACTTTACCTGTTTGTGTTCTCACAGAAAATGAGGCTGGGGATTTTGAAGACTAGTCTCATAACGAAAAGGGGGAGAAGTTTCTCATATCATGGAAATTACCCTAACATGTAGGCAAACTACTTTAAAAAATGATGGGCTCAAAGGGGGGTCACCTTGCCTATAACAGATGTTCACCACAGTAAATTTTAATAAGTGGATTAATAAAGAAAAATCAAAAACAATGAGTGTGGTAAAGACAGTAATGCCCCCACTTATTTATCCTGCCTGGTATCCACTTTCCTTTCCATGTAACTTCCTAGCTTCTCTCACTACAAGGCGGATCATATGTCCCACTCATAGATTCGGGATGTAGCAGTGTGCTATCATTTGAACAATGAGTGTCCCCTCACA
Organism: Theropithecus gelada; assembly: GCF_003255815.1. Lineage (NCBI taxonomy): Eukaryota > Metazoa > Chordata > Mammalia > Primates > Cercopithecidae > Theropithecus > Theropithecus gelada. The sequence goes on from NC_037670.1 coordinate 139,016,427, forward strand.
CCCACAAAAAATATTCATGTGGAAACTTACACCCCAATGCAACAGTATTCAGAGGTGTGGCCTTTGGGAGATGATCAAGTCATAAGGGATCCTCTATCACAAATGGGATTAGCATTTATAAAAGTTCCTGAGGTTGAAGGAAACCCCCTCCTACCCTTCTGTCCCTTCTGTCATGTGAGGACGCAGCTCTCCTTCATCTGGAGGATACAGTAACAAGGTACTATCTTGGAAGTAGAGACAGGGCCCTCACCAGACACCAAACCTTCTGGTGCCTTGATCTTGGGCTTACCAGTCTCCAGAACTGTGAAAAATACATTTTTGTTGTTTATAAATTACCTGGTCTGTGGTATTTTGTTACAGTAGCACAAACTAAGGCCCCATGTGACTTGCTTTGTCAAGAGGTGTTAGTAGATGTGACCCAGGCAGAGGCATGAGAAGCACAGGTGTGACTGGGCATGTGCTCTGGCACCTTTGCCATCACCATGAGAGCAGACAAAAGCAATCCGAGAGGAGGAGGGGGGATGCACAGGCAGTTCAGTCAAGATCGCAATGCCGTCCAGGTGAGCTTGCCAGGATCAGTCATCTTTCAGCTGAGCCCTGTGCACACTGAATAAATATTTATGACTGTATGACACTGAGAGAGATTCATGTTTTTACTGTTTAAAAATTATTACACAGCAATAGCTAGCAGACACAGGGAAGAAAAAGATACAAATTCTCACTCAGTACCCTCAAAATTTGCTACCAAGGTAGAGTGAAGTACAGGGTAAGCAACAGCTCATATCTTGCCTGGAAGGCAAAGTCCACGGGCTCCTTTTTAAATTGAGAGCCAATTCTTGATGCCATTCATGCTTCACAGATGATGCACCTCTCTTTACAACATATATATGAGAACATTCTGTAGGGAGATATTCAAAACTTGACTTATTATCTTCTACTTCCTCTTTTAAATATTTTTTGGCTTGGCCACTATCCTATGTTTAATCATACCACAAAACAGAGAGACTCATGGATATATGATTAAAAACCAGGAAAAGAATAATTCAATTCAACCTTATTGTTCAATACAACATGGTGACTTAATTGTAGTATTTTTAAAGTAATGTTACTACTCACTGAGCTGTGACGGATTATGTCATCTGACAATGTACAAGGACATTGTTTCTCCAACATAATTTTATCAAGTGGTATTAGATTAGGGTCTAATTGGGAAGATTTTGAAGTTTTAAATCTAGTCATTAGCACAAGTCTCCATTTTGTTTGTAGGAGATGCTTTTCTTCTGCCCACTGGAGCATGTCCAAGTATAAAAGATGACTTGCCATGGCCTTTAGGTTGTACTCCTTCTCCATCATCTTTTAACTTCACTTGGAATTAGAAAATAACCATTTACAGGTCTCAAAGTCACTTGTGACTGCTCATCAATGTTAAAATGCTGATCGCTGATTGTGACACAGCCATTACAGAAAGAAAATCTCTCTATCCCCTCTTTGATCTTTTGAGATTTAATTAAGTTCAGGTACAAAGTGTGGTAGTGTCTGTAGAAGCCTTCTTAATAACTTATCAATCAATATTTCTACAAGTGCCTTATCAGACATTATAGGAGATATAGAAAATGAATAGTTAAATCAGAACATACGGAGAATTAAATTGCCAATGAGGCAACAACACTTGATATGTCAAAGGTCAATTTGTGACTAGGAGGCAACTTGAAAGCATAGATCACTAGTCCTGAGGGTTCAGAGAAGGGAGGGAGCACAGAGAATTTGGGTGACCTGAGACTTCCTGGAAGGGTAGAACTAGCACTGGACCTTGAAGGTTGGGTGGGATTTAAGTAGGTAAGGAGTGGGCAAAATATAAGGTAGTGGAGAAACGATTTATACTTACTTCACAAAAAAACTCATGACAACTTGAAAAGCTTTAAGAAACTTATTTGGATTAAGACAAGTCGCATTGGTAATTCAATACAGTCTATACTTAACAGAATTTCAAATGTTTATTATTCCATTCTTTTAATACTATCTGTATTAGTTTGCTAGGGTTTCCAAAACAAAATATTACCACAGAGTGGGTGGCTTAAACAATAAAAATTTATTTTCTGACAGTTCCATAGGCTGGAATTCCAAGATTAAGATGCTGGCAAGGTAGATTTCCTCGGAGGCCCCTCTCCATTGCTTGCAAATGACCCTCCCCATGCTACCTTCACATGGCTGTGCCTCTGTGCATGAGTGCCCCTATTATATTCCATGTGTCCAAGTTTCCTCTTGTATTTTAAAAAATTATACACAATATTTACATATTTATGGGGGTACATGTGATATTTCATTGCATGCATGGAATGCATAATAATCAAGTCAAGGTGTTTGTAGTATCCATCACCTTGAACATTTATCATTTCTATGTGTTGGAAATATTTCAAGTTCTCTCTTCTATGTACTTTGAAATATACAGTATGTTATGGCTAATTATAATCACCCTAGTCTGCTATCAAATATTAGAAAGTATACCTTCTATCTACTGTATGTTTGTGGGAATTGACAGCACTCTCTTCATCCCCTACTCCTCTGATATCTTCCCAGCCAATTGTATCAGTCATTCTACTCTCCCCCTCCATGAGATCAACATTTTTTTAGCTCCCCTTTATGAATGAGAACATGTGAAATTTGTCTTTCTGTGTCTGGTTTATTTCATTTCATATAATGACTTCTAGTTCCATCATGTTTCTGCCAATGACAGGATTTAATTTTTTTGGCTGATTATTGTTTTGTTGTGTATATATGCCACATTTTCTTTATCTATTTGTCTGTTGATAGACATTTAGGTTGATTCCATATCTTTGCTACTGTGAAAGAGGGCTGCAATAAACATGTGAATGCAGATATCCCTTTGACATACTGATAGCTTATTCCTTAGGATAAATACCCAGTAGTGGGATTGCTGGTTTGTATAGCACTTGTATTTTTAATTTTGGGAAATTTCCATACTGTTTTCTATAGTGACTGTACTAATTTACATTCCCACCAGCAATGTATAAGTGTTCCCTTTTCTTTGCATTCTCTCCAGCATGTTATTTTTTGCCTTTTTAAGAATAGCCATTCTAACTAGGGTAAGATGATAGCTCATTGGGGGTTTTGATTTGCATTTCCCTAATGATTAGTGATGTTGAGCATTTTTTTTATATACCTGTTGTCCATTTATATGTCTTCTTTTGAGAAATGTCTATTCTTGTCCTTTGCCTACCCTTTTTTTTTTTCCTTTTGAGACAAGATCTCACTCTGTCACTGGAGCTGGAGCGCAGTGGTACAATCATAGCTCACTGCAGGCTTGAACTTAAGCAATACTCCTGCCTCAGCTTCCCAAAGTACTGGGATGACAGGCATGAGCCACTGTGCCCCACCTTATGACACTTTTTAAAGGGATTATTATTTTTTTTGATTGAGTTGTTTGAATTCCTTATATATTCTGGATATTAGTCCTTTGTCAAATGCATAGTTTGCAAATATTTTCTCCATTCAACAGGTTCTCTCTTCACTCTGTTGCTTGTTTCCTTTGCTGTATAAAAGCCTTTTAGTTTAATATAGTCTTATTTGTTTACTTTTGCTTTTGTTGCCTGTGCTTTTACGTTCTCTTAGCCACAACATCTTTGCTTAGGCCAGCATCCTGAAATGTTTCCTTCTAGTTTTTTTTTTGTTTTGTTTTTTTGTTTTTTTGTTTTTTTTTGAGACGGAGTCTGGCTCCATCACTCAGACTGGAGTGCAGTAGCCCAATATCGGCTCACTGCAACATCCGCCTCCCTGTTCAAGCGATTCTCCTGCCTCAGCCTCCCGAGTAGCTGGGACTACATGCGCGTGCTACCATGCCCGGCTAATTTCTTGTATTTTCAGTAGCGATGGGGTTTCACTGTATTAGCCAGGATGGTTTTAATCTCCTGACCATGCGATCCACCCGCCTTGGCATCTCAAAGTGCTGGAATTACAGGCGTGGGCCAACACGCTCGGCCCTTCTAGTAATTTTATAGTTTCCTGTCTTGTGTTTAATTCTTTAATCCATCTTGAGCTGATTTTGGTTTATGGTGAGAGATAGGGGGTCTGGTTTTACTATTCTGCATATGGTAATCCAATCTTCCCAGCACCATTTAGTGAAGCGAGTGTCTTTCCCCCAACGTATGTTCTTGTTGGCTTTGCCTAAGATCAGTTGGCTGTATTTATGTGGCTTTATTTCTGGGTTCTCTATACCGTTCCATTGATTTATATGTCTATCTTTATACCAACACTATGCTGTGTTGGCTACTATAGCCTAATTTGAGGTCAGATAGTGTGATGCCTCCAGGTTTGTTCTTTTGATTAGAATTGCTTGGTCTATTTGGGCTCTTTTTGGTTCCATATGAATTTTAGGCTTTCTTTTCTGATTCTGTGAAAATCACATTGATATTTTGATAAGAATTGCATTGAATCTGTAGATAGCTTTGGGCAATTTGGTTATTTTAATGACATTACTTTTTCTGATCCATGAGTATGAGATGTCTTTCCATTTATTTTTGTCCTCTTCAATTTCTTTCATGAGCGTTTTGTAGTTTTCCTTGCAGAGATTTTTCACCTCCTCAGTTAAATTTATTATTAAGTGATTTTTTGTAGCTATTGTAAATAGGATTGCCTTCTTGATTTCTTTCTCAGATAGTTCATTCTTGCTGTACAGAAATGCTACTGATTTTTGTATGTTTAATTTGTTTAATTTGTTTTCTGCAACTTTACTGAATTGTTTTTTGAAATCAAATCTAAGAGAGTTGTGATGGAGTCTTTAGGTTTTCCTAGATATAAGATGATATCATCAGCAAAACAGGAATAATTTGATTCCCTCTTTTCCAATTTGGATGCCTTTCATTTCTTATCTTGCTTGATCAGTCTGGCTGGACTTCTAGTACTATGTTGAATAGGAATGGTGAAAGTGGGCTTCCTTGTCCCAATTCTTAGAGGAAAGGCTTTCAGCTTTCCCCTATTCAGTGTAATGTTAGGTGTAGATTTTTTGTATGTGACTTTTTTTTTTTTTTTTTTGGTGGAGGGAAGAGTTTTTGCCACAATATTTATTTATTTATATATTTTTTAAAATTTATATTATTTTATTATATTTTTTGAGACAGGGTCTCACTCTTTCAGCCAGGCTGGAGTGCAGTGGCACAATCTTGGTTCACTGCAACCTTTGCCTCCTGGGCTCAGATGATCCTCCCATCTCAGCCTCCTGAGTAGCTGGGACTAGAGGCACACGTCACCATGACAGGACATTTTTTTTGCATTTTTGTTAGAGATAGTGTTTCACCATGTTGCCCAAGCTGGTCTTGAACTCCTGAGCTCAAGCAATCTGCCCACCTTTGCCTCCCAAAGTGCTGGGATTATAAGCATGAGCCACCAATACTCAATCATTTATTTTTATTTTTAAAAAACTTTTAAGTTCAGGTTTGTTATATAGGTAAACTTGTGTAACAAGGTTGTGGTGTACAGATTATTTCATTACCCAGGTACTAAGCCTAGTACGCAAGAGTTATTTTTTTCTGCTCCTCTTCCTTCTCCCAGCCACCATCCTCTGGTAGGCCCCAGTGTCTGTTCCATTCTTTGTGTCCCTGTGTTCTCACCATTTAGCTCCCACTCATAAGTGAGAACATGTGGCATTTGGTTTTCCATTCCTGCATTAGTTTGCTAAGGATAATGGCCTCTAGTTCCCATCCATGATTTCATTCTTTTTTAATGGCTGCATAGTATTCCATAGTATATATGTACCACATTTTCTTTTCTTTTTTTTTTTTTTTTTTTGAGAAGGAGTCTCACTCTGTCACCCAGGCTACAGTGCAGTGGCACAGTCTCAGCTCACTGCAACCTCTGCCTCCCAGGTTCAAGTGATTCTACTGCCTCAACCTCCCAAGCAGCTGGGACTACAGGCACTGCCATCATGCCTGGCTAATTTTTGTATTTTTAGTACATACAGGGTTTCACTATGTTGGCAGGCTTGTCTTGAACTGTTGACCTGGCGATCCACCTGCCTTGACCTCCCAAAGTGCTGGGATTACAGGCGTGAGCCACCATGCCCGGCACATTTTCTTTATAAAGTCTTCCACTGATGGGCATTTAGGTTTATCCCATGTCTTTGCTATTGTGAATAGTGCTGCAATGATCATACACATGCATGTGTCTTTATGATAGGACAATTTATATTCCTTTGGGTATACCCAGTAATGGGATTGCTGGGTTGAATGGTAGTTCTGATTTTAGCTCTTTGAGGCATTAACACACTGCTTTCCACAATGGTTGAACTAATTTACACTCCCACCAACAATGTATAAGCATTCCTTTTTCTCTGCAACCTCACCAGCACCTGTTTTTTTTTTTTTTTTTTTTTGACTTTTTTATAATAGCCATTCTGACTGGTATGCTCTTTCGTTTTATTCAACTTTGCTGTGAGAAGATACTTGATATAATTTCATTTTTAATAATTTTTTGAAACTTGTTTGGTGTGTCAACAAATGGTCTATCCTGGAGAATGTTCCATGTGCTAATGAGAAGAATGAATATTTTGTAGCTGTTGGATGAAATGTTCTGTAAATGTCTGTTATGCCCACTTGGTCTAAAGTGCAATTTAAATCCAATATTTCTTTGTTAATTTTCTGTCTAGATACTCTGTGTAATGCAGAGTAGGATGTTGAAGTCCTCTGCTATTATTGTATTGGAGTACATTTCTCCCTTTAGATCTAATAACATTTGCTTCATGTATCTGCGTACTCCAGTTTGGTGCATACATGTTTAGAGTATATTCTTGATGAATTGATACCCTTATCATTATATAATGAACTTCTTCATCTCTTCTTATTGTTTTTGACTTAAAGTCTGTTTTGACATAAGTAGAGTTACTCCTGCTCTCTTTTCATTTCCATTTGCGTGGAATAGTTTTTTTCATCCCTTTACTTTCAGTTTATATATGTCCTTATAAGTAAGATTAGTTTCTTCTAAGCTGTATATAGTTGGGTCAGGTTATTTTTTTTTTTTAATCCATTCAGCCAGTCTACGTCTTTTAAGTGGAAAGTTCAATTTGTTTATATTCGAGTTATTATTGAGATGTGAAGGCTTATTCCTGTCATTTTATTGTTTTCTGCCTGTTTTAGTCTTTTTTTCTTTCTCTCTCTCTCTCTTTCCTCACTCCTTCTCCCTTTCCCTCTCTCTCCCTCCCTCCTTCTTCCTTTTTTTTTTTTTTTTTTTTTGACAGGGTCAGGCTGGAGTGCAGTGGTGTGATTTCATCTCACTGTAGTCTCAACCTCCCAGGCCGAAGCAATCTTCCTAACTCGGCCTCTTAAGTAGCTGGGACCACAGGCATGTGCTGCCACTAATAGCTGTACCATGCCCGGCTAATTTTTGTATCTTTTTTAAAGATGGAGGTTTGCCATGTTGCCAAGTCTGATCTTAAACTCCTGAGCTCAAGTGATCCACCCACCTTAGCCTCTCGAACTACTGAGATTACAGACTGAAGCTACCATGCCTGGTCTCTTTGTTTTTTTCTTTCTTTTTATCATCGTGGTTTGGTGATTTTAAGTAGTAGTAACATTTGCATCTTTTCTCTTCCTTGTTTGTGTTTTTGCTTTACTAGGTGTTTTTTGTTTGTTTGCTTTTTCTTCTTCTTCTTCTTTTTCATATTCATGTGTTTTCATGATGTTGAATACATTCTTTCAGTTCTTTCATTTTCAGGTGTAGGACTCCCTTAAGCATTTCTTGCAGGGCTGCTCTAGTTGTCATAAATCCTCTCAGCTTTCATTTATCTGGGAAAGTATTTCTGTCATTTTCGTTTATCAGGGATAGTTTGGCTAGGTATAGTATTCCTGGCTGACAGTTTTGTTTTTTTTTTTTCTTTTAGCACTTTGAATATATTATCCCTTAGAGGCCAGGAGAGAAACTCACTATTAATATGATGGGGATCCTTTAAAAGTGACATGATAATTTTGCTATTTTTAGAATTCTCTGTTTTTGACTTTCGACAGTTTGACTATAATGTGCCCTGGAGAAGATTTTTTTTTTTCTTTTTTCCTTTTTAACTGTATATATTTGGGGATATCTGAGTCTCCTCTATCTGGATGTCTAAATCACTTCTTAGACTTGGCAAGTGTGCATCTATTATTTTGTCAAATAGGTTTTCCAACATTATTGTTTTCTCTTTGCCTCTTGGACACCAAAAATTTTATACTTTTATGATGTCCCATGCATTATGTAGACTTTGCTCATTCTTTTTATTTTTGTCTGACCAGCTTAATGCAAAAGACCTGTTTTCAAGTTCTGAGATTCATTTTTCTGCTTGATCTAGTCTATTGTTGAAGTTTTGAATGTATTTTTGTATTTCATTCAATGAACTCTTCAGTTCCAGACTTTCTTTTTAGCTCATTTTTATATCTATCTCTTTCAAAAATTTCTAATTCATGTCCTCAATTTTCCCCTGATTTCCTTGTATTGTTTTTAGTATTCTCTTGTATCTCACTGACCTTCTTAAATATCAATATTTTGAATTCCTCTTCTGTTATTTCATACATGTTTTTTGGATTGGGATCTGTTGATAGGGAATTATTGTGTTCCTTTGGAGGTGTCATATCTCCTTGGTTCTTCCTGTGTCCTTATAATAATATCTGCTTATCTAGTGTAAAAGTTTTTTTCTTTTTTTGTTTTTCCTTTTTGAACTTATGCTCACAGGGGAGTGATATAGTTTGGCTGTGTCCCCACCCAAATCTCGTCTTGAATTCCCATGTGTTGTGGGAGGGACCTGGTGGGAGGTAATTGAATCATGGGGGCAAGCCTTCCCCATGCTGTTTTTGTGGTAGTGAATAAGTCTCATGAGATCTGATGGTTTTAAAAAGAGGAGTTGCCCTGAACAAGCTCTCTCCCTTTGCCTACTGTCATCTATGTCAGATGTGACTTGTTCTTTCTTGCCTTCTGCCACGATTGTGAGGCTTCCCCAGCCATATGGAACTGTAAGTCCAATTAAAGCTCTTTTTCTTTGGAAATTGCCCAGTCTTGGATATGTCTTTATCAGCAGTGTGAAAATGGACTAATACACTCTACTAGTAAATTGGTACAAGTAGAGTGATTTGCTGCTGAAAAGATACCTGAAAATATGGAAACAACTCTGGAACTGGGTAATAAGCAGACGTTTGAACAGTTTGGAGGGCTCAGAAGAAGTCAGGAAAATGTGGGAAAGTTTCGAACTTCCTAGATACTTGTTAAAAGTCTTTGACAAAAATGCTGATAGTGACATGAGCAATAAGGTGCAGGCTGAGGTGGTCTCAGATGGAAATGAGGTACTTGTTGGGAAGTGGAGCAAAGGTGATTCTTGTTATGTTTTAGTAAAGAGGCTGGTGGCATTGTGCCCCTGTCCTAGAGACTTGTGGAGATTTGAACTTGAGAGAGATGATTTAGGGTATCAGTTAGAAGAAATTTCTAAGCAGCAAAGCATTCAAGGGGCTACTTGGGTGCTGTTAAAAGCATTCAGTTTTATAAGTGTAGCAGAGCATACAAGTTCAGAAAATTTGCAGCCTGACAATGCGATAGAAAAGAAAATCCCATTTTCTGAGGAGAAATTCAAGCTGGCTGCAGAAATTTGCATAAGAAACAGGAGCCAAATGTTAACCCCAAAGACAGTGGGGGAAATGTCTCCAGGGCATATCAGAGGTCTTCATGGCAGCTCCTCCCATCATAGGCCCAGAGACCTAGGAGGAAAAAGTTGTTTCATGGGCTGGGTCCAGGGTCCCTGTAACTTGGTGCCCTGCATCACACCCACTCTGGCCATGGCTGAAAGGGGCCAAGGTAGAGCTTGGGCCATGGCTTCAGAGAGTGCAAGCATCAAACCTTGGCAGCTTCCACATGGTGCTGAGTCTGTGAGTGTACAGGAATCAAGAATTGAGGTTTGCGAACCTCCGTGTAGATTTCAGGTGTATGAAAATGCCTAGATGCTCAGGCAGAAGTTTGCTGCAGTGGCAGAGCCCTCATGGAGAAACTCTGCTAGGGCAGTACAGAAGGGAAATGTGGGGTCAGAGCTCCCACACAGAGTCCCTATTGGGGCACTGCCTAGTGAGTGAGAGAAGGGTCACCGTTTTCCAGACCCCAGAATGGTAGATCCACTGACAGATTTCTCCGTGCACCTGGAAAAGACACAGACACTCGACACCAGCCTGTGAAGCAGCTGGGAGGGAAGCTGTATCCTGCAAAGCCACAGAAGCAGAGCTGCCCAAGACCATGGAAACCCACCGCTTGCATCATTATGACCTGGATGTGAGACATGGAGTCAAAGGAGATCATTTTGTAGCTTTAAGATTTGACTTCCCCGCTAGATTTCACACTTGCATGGGGCCCGTATTCCCTTTGTTTGGCCAATTTCTCCCATTTGGAATGGCTATATTTACCCAATGCCAGTACCCCCACTGTGTCCAGGAAGTAACTAACAGGCTCATAGGTGGAGGGGCTTGCCTTGTCTCAGATGAGACTTTGGACTCTGGACTTCTGAGTTAATGCTGAAATGAGTTAAGACTTTGGAGGACTGTTGGCAAGGCATGATTGCTTTTGGAATGTAAGGATGTGAGATTTGGGAGGGCCAGTGACAGAATGATATAGTTTGGCTTTGTTCCCACCCAAATCTCATCTTAATTTCCCATGTGTTGGGGGAGGGACCTGGTGGGAGGTAACTGAATCATGGGGGCAAGTCTTTCCCATGCTGTTCTTGTGATAGTGAATAAATCTCATGAGATCTGACGGTTTTAAAAAGAGGAGTTCCTCTGCACAAGCTCTCTCTTTTTGCCTGGTGCCATCCGTGTAGGATGTGACTGGCTCTTCCTTGCCTTCTGCCGTGATTGTGAGGCTTTCCCAGCCATGTGAAACTGTGAATCCAATTAAACCTCTTTTTTTTTTTTTTTTTTTTTTGTAAATTGCCCAGTCTTGGGCATATCTTTATCAGCAGTGTGAAAGTGGACTAATAGAGGGAAGATGTTTCCTGTAGATGTATCTATGGTGTTGGTTGGGTAGAGCACTTTGGCTTTGATTCTGCATAGCTATAGGAGTAGTAGCACAGTCTCCGTGTGATTTATTTGGTTGCAAATAGCATCAGTGGTGTCTGTGATTTCCTTGGTAGTTTAGGGTGTGGTTGTTAGTGGAGGCTGTGGTGAAGTTTTGCTGGGGACTATGATATCAGGTGGGCCAGTATTTGGGACACAGTGGTGGCAGCAGTGGGCTGAGCATGCCCATTCTTGGGCCCCAGGATGGCATACATTGGCACTGGTGTTAGTAAGACCAGGCAGGCCAATTCTTGGGTTTCCATGTGGCTTGCTCAGGTGTTGGGAATGGCAGCAGTGGGGCTATGTGGAAGATCAGGTTCTTTAGACCCTAAGTAGTGGGCACGGCATGAGCAATGTTAGTAGTAGTGGTGGGGCAACCCTCTAGAATCCACGCAGTCCATGCTGGTATAGGCAGTGGCTGAAATGGGCTGGATGTGCCAGTCCTCAGGCCTGCAGGTGGTAGGTGTGGGTGGGTGCCAGCTCTGGTATTGGTGGCAGGTTCTGTGAGCCTGACTCCAGACCCTGAAGGTGTGGTCAGGTGCCAACAATAGTGGACTGGGCTGGGTGATCCTCAGGCTTCTGGATTACACACTCAGGTCTGGGGAGGAAGGCAGAGCTGGGCTTAGTGTACCTGTCTACAGGCTCCCTGTTAGTGCATGCAGGCACTGGTAATAGTAGGCAAGGGCAGGGTGATCATAGGCTGCTGGTGGAAGGCTCAGGTGGGGGCAGCAGCAGGTGTGTGTGGTCTACCTAGTGAAAAATGTGGGAGTTGCTTTCAGTAGCCATAGCTAGGTGGCTGGGGGCATATGCTTTGCTGAGGCCTCACAGCAGTTCACAGCTGTAGAGGCTGTGGGAGGTGGAATTTGTCCTTAGGATGCGTAAAAATGTGCAGCTTGTCCCTAAGGTGGGGAGGGAGGAGGAGCAGGGTCACTGTGGCTTCTGCATTGGCCCTGGCAGCTGCAACTGTGCTAGGGGAATGCCAATGAGCCTCCAGGGATATGAAGATGCAGTGGGGAGCTGTTGGGTCCTGGGGCAGGATGCAGTCTGGTCAGGGTTGGGTTCTCAAAATGGTGCACTACTGTAGCTACTTAGGTTTTGGGGATTTGTGGGACTCAGCAAGATGTCTCTCTCTGGAGCAATGCCATTGTGCGATCTCCAGACAGCTCTCTTTGTTAGTCTCAGAGCCCTTGAAGATTAAGAGGTTATTCCATGGCTAGGACTGTGGGGGCCCAGGGTGGGAATGTGGACCACTGGGAGTCTCTTACTCTTTCCCTGCATCAGAGAGCCTCTCTGGGCTCCCAGTTAATGCTGGCTCAGCAGGCTGCTTCACTTCCCTCTCCTTCCGTGCTTTTGGTGCTTCCTGTCACTTCTCTGTTGAATTCCAGCATTCTCTGTTAGATGAACTATTCAAAGTTTGATTGTCTACTTACTATTCTGGTTCCTCTTCATGGAAAAGGCAAGTACCAGATGAATCTAGACAGCCATCTTAAAGTCCCTATCCCAAATTTTCTCTTATAAGATTACCAGTCAGATTGAATTAGGCCTACCCTCATGGCCTTCTTTTAACTTAATGAGCTCTTTAAAGGCTCTGTCTCCAAATACCATCACATTCTGTGATACTAGGAATTAGAGCTTTAATATATGAATTTTAAGTGGACACAATTCAGCCAATAACACTATCTTAACATTGATTTCTAATCACATATTCATACTTGGGGGGAAAGATAAACATTTTCTTGCATGAATTCACACCACCAACAGGGACTCTCCTATCCCCACCCCATCATCCTCATCTCTCCAGGACCACCTCCTTCTAAAGCTCACTGAAACCTGTCTCTTTTTCTTCTTCCTACTGCCCACTTCAGTCCCAGTCACCATAGATTGTTCACCACTAATTCCTTTAGCAGAAAGCTATTCTGATAAAGTGGCCTGATGATCACTCCTAAGCCCTCCACTAGTTACTAGGCCATGACTATATACCGGAATCTCCCATTGATCTGTTAAACTTACTCATACCTGGTTTGTCTGCTCATAGACATTTTGTTTCAATTTGAGTGAGGAAAAAGTTTTAAATTTGAGTGAGGGAAAAGTTTTAAAGTCATCCAGGTGATTCTAATTTATAGCAAGGTTTGTGAATCACTGACCTAGGAGAAAGGGAAAGCTACTCTGTTCTCTAGAGACAGTGACTTGCAGTGTAAAGATGATGAGTTTACAATCTAATAGTTCTGGTCTTAATGAGGATACTTCATAGTCATAAGGAATCATTCTATTCAAATAAATGATGTTGAACCAAAGGAGATGGCTATCCAGAACAGCTGGCATTCCAAAGGCACCAAATACATGCTATTACACCAGGGGAAATGGCCAGCCATGCTTTACCGCATTCCATAAAAATGCAATAAGATAAACTTTGAAAATATAAATCTGCCTGTATCTCTCCCTCTGCCCCAACCTTCCCTTGTTAGAAGAATCCCATAGCATTTGAGAGAATGAAGATTGTTCAAGCAGGAATACAAAGCATTTGGCATGCTTTTGATTCGCAAACTATACTTTCGCAAAACCAAAGGGAAGACCTTGAGGAATGTGGCACTTAGACTTTCTACCATAAAAGAAGAAGACATCAGATATCATGGAGAAGCTGAGAAAGAATCTGTGGATTTCCTTGCTGTTAGAGCCAAACTACATTAGCTGGTCTTTGCAATGCTATTGAGCAAAGCCTTCAATGGACCATGGCCATCACTGTCGCTGGCTCATTCAACTGAGTCTGTTTTTACAGGTGTGTACATGTCCCCCTTAGGCATAAACAGAATGGTCATTAATGGCCCAGGGCAATTAGATGCCTCACCCAAAACACAGAGAATGGGGTTCTTTATCCTCATGGGGACAGTGCTGATGTCCTGTGGAAAGTGGGGAGGGGATAGCCAGTGAGGAAACCAACCTTAAAAAAAAAAAAAAAAAAAAAAAAAAAAAAAAAAACAGAGTAAATTTATCCTGAAACAACAGAATAATTTCAGCAAGCACACATCAAATATTTTCACAAGGGTCTTTGAACATTTGTGTTAAGTTTAGTGAGATATAGAATGATACAGGAAAAAAAAATGGGTTTCCCAATTATATTCCCCAATTAATGCAAACATAGTCATATTACTAATTACACTTAGCAAAAGTTACAAGAACTGTTTTCAAGGACACTTTTTCCAAGGACATTCACAGGTTTTAAGGCATTCTGCTACAATGTCTGCAATAAAGGACAAACATTAAAACTGTAAAAAGAAGCAGTCCTTTTTGGTGGGACTATTTCTTTTATCCCAGAGTCGGTTCCTGTGATCCTAATCAAGATTGCTCAAGCCAATCTGAGGATCTATGTACTGAAAAGGAAAATGGAAGAATGTATTTTAATATTTGAATTTCACTTCATTTATAAAGCTGTGAAATATCATCAGCCTTCATGTTGCCTTCTTTCCTAATTTCCAAACCAAAGGTGAACTGCCGGTTATTCAAGAAACTAAAGGAGACCAGCAATAATAGTAGCAGAAATATTATAGTTAATAAGAACATAGTGATGGGAAGAGAAAAAAATAAAGATCATTATAAAATAGAGGTTCACAAAAGTCAAGCAGTCAAACACATTGTTCTAATCATATTGCTAGCTTTCTATTTCTTATGCCCTGAGTGGCTGGGGCCACATTGCTATTTATCAGGAGAAAACTCGCGCCAGGCTAGTCCTTATCATCATTTCTTTTTGGAAATATCTGACATGTTTCTATTCAAGTAGGAATATACATAAGTGCACAGGTTGGTCATTATGTTGAAACCCTCAATTCAAAATTATAGCCACAGATTTAACTTTGAGATCTACTTAATGCTTTTAAATATTTTACTAGGGATAACACTTCTGCCTGGTCCACTTCATTCAGAATAAAGCTGTTGCCTTCATCTCCACTGCTCTGAAATAACTGCGTTCCTACAAGACCACCTTGGAAATGATATATGCCTCAAACCTGCAGAACCGCTATTCATTTCTGCCTTGAATTTATAGAGATATAATATAGTATTCACAGATCAAACTCCTCAAAGATCTCCCAATGCTCTAGATCTTTTCTCTCCAATCTTTGTCTTCCATAACTCAATACCCTCACATTTTGTACTTTGAGGACTGGTTATCATTTGTCTTCCAGTGATAAGAACCTTGACTCATTGTTCATTTGTTTCTAATACAGATTTCTTCATTTTTCGAAAATTCACAGGTTTTTCTTTCTCTTATAATTCAAACATCCTTCCTGGAAAAGCAGATTTGACAATTCACAGCGAAGTCTTCACCTCACACCTTCTCAGAAGAGACCAGTGCAGAATGCACCACTGTCTCTGAATAATAAATGGATTTTTTTTTTGGCTGTGCTACTAGTTTTTGTTTCATCTCTGAGGAAACTTTGTACATCCACATAGGATATTCAGTGGAAATGGCTTCAGATTCCTCTGGCTGCTATAGATTGCGACGATCACTACATTCACTTTGAAACCTACCTAGATATCAGGAAAGAGCTTGCATCTGAAGATAGCACCTGTTGGGTATTGGGTACTTAATAATCAATGCCTTCTATTTTGGAGAGAATGTTGACATTTCTGAATAAGCTGGCAGGTGCTTTTTCTCATGAATGCGTTTATAATGAAAGTGTCATCAGATTACTCAGTAAATGTATCTGGCCAAATAATACTTTCAGTTATGTTAACTAAGTAGTAATTCAGTATTGTTTCAGCACAATAAAATTAAAATTGTGTTTTGCTTTCCTTTCTTGTCTTGGTTCCCTTTCATTGAGAAGATAATCAACTCATTTCTTGATAAAGGACATTACAGCAATGGTAGACCATTTCTTTCAATCCCACTTTTTGTTTTGCTCTATTTTGAAAAACCCTAGCATAATTCAAGGGCACTGTAAACTGTCACCTCCCATGAGACGCCATCCCTGGCTGAACCCCTGGGCAATAGGCTCTTGTATTTTTCTGTTCATCTGTATTACTTTATGTCTACATTTCCCATATTATGTTATAATTTTTCATTGTTATCATTTTGTTCTCCAGATTATGAGATTAGGACAGGCAACTCGTTGGTAGCAAAGAAAACCCCAAATCTCAGTGGCTTAACAGTGAAAGCTTCTTTTGCCTCATAGTCTGATGTAGGTATAGAGAGCCTGCCCCTTCTTGTAACTATACTCTCTGAAATATTCACCTCCAAGGTGGAAGTGAGAGCTAGAAGGTCATGAGGGACATTTCTAAGGGGCAGGGCTGGAAGCCACTTAGATTATTCTCCCTGCATTCTACTGGCCAAAACTCATTCATGTAGCCACACAAAATGGAGCCTGAGAAAAATTTTCTTCCTGTGAACCCAAGAAGAGGAAATGGCATGGTGAATATATAACATTTTTTTGTGACAAAGGCCCTTTTATGTTTTCATCCTCCTTTCTAGTTCCTGAAATCGTACTTGACGTATAGTGAGTACTCAATACATACTTTAAGGGAATGAATATTCTTTTTTCTTGGATGGAGTCTCACTCATTCTGTCACATAGGCTGGAGTGCAGTGGCGCGATCTCAGCTCACTGCAACCTCCGCCTCCTGGGTTCAAGCGACTCTCCTGCCTCAGCCTCCCAAGTAGCTAGGACAGGTGCATGCCACCACACTTGCCTAATTTTTGTATTTTTAGTAGAGATGAGTTTTCACCATGTTGGCCAGGCTGGTCTCAAACTCCTTACCTCAAGTGATCTGCCCAACTCGGCCTCCCAAAGTGCTAGGATTACAGGTGTGAACCACTGAGCCTGGTCAAGGGAAGGAACATTCTAAAAAATGTGTTATTGTGGCAGTGCCATTTGACGGTGTCCTATTGGTATTGGAAAAATGTGGTTGATTTTTTCCCGTTAGTTGATAGTTGAGGATTGAATGCTGCTTCATTTTGATGTCATTTCCTTAGAATATAAATGTAATTTCCATCAATCTAAGAGGAAGTCAGCTCTGGACTTTAAAAAAAAAAAATCAAATGCAACAAAAATGGGTGGGTACATGCTATGCCTACTTGGCCTTTTTCCCTGTGGGTAAATTTATGTTGAATCTAAATGGATCATATCCCCTTTATTTTTTACTAATATTATTAGTTCAGTGTGAAATGTTAATTGCTCTCATTACTGACAAAATTATTATTGCTGAAATTATAAATTCATATTTTACACTTACTAAATGAGTAGGAAATGTCATTTTACCATAAAAAAAGCAATAATTACTTTTGAAAATATACCTTTATCTTCTAAATCCATATGTATTACACCTGATTTTTCCCCTTGTATATCTGAATGTCATTTTTTATAGAGTTCCAAATATATTTTTAATTTAAATTTTTTCTTGGATTTTACAGTTCCTGGATCACACGTCCTCTGATTACAATTTCTTAGTACAAATCCTCAAGAAAAGAAATATGATTGACCCAGCCTGAGCCAAAAGTTAATTGATGTGAGGGAAGGGAGGCGAGGAAGGAAAAATTTAGGTAATGGAGAGGGACAGCTACTTTATCTGGAGCTACTTGGTGAGGTCCTCTTTCTAGCTATCCTATGCTTCAACTAACTCTGGCTTCTATCTCATTTGTGAGGATCTTGGAACCTCTAGACAAGTAGTTCAGATAGAAAAATCAAAGAATTGAGAAAAGTCCCCCAGTGACAGAAAAAGATTCAAATTGTATCCAAAAGGCTACTCTAGGTGATAGTGCCTTTCTAAATTAAGTGCCATCGATTTTCTTATACTTCTTAGCTCATTAAACAATAAACACAATGAAAATTGGAGACAGGTAGGACTTTTTATACTAAAATGTTTGAGTGTTTAATGGTCTTGGAAATGACTTTTTGAAGATCATTAGCAAGACAGCTAATGATTGAGGACTTTGCTCTTTTTTAAAAAACTGTGTTGTTTTTTGTTCCTATTTTTCTCAGTGTTGACTTCCTTACTCTCCACTTTTCTTAGTTTTGCATTCAATCCAGTGTTCCCTCCTTCTGCCCAACTTTCTCAAACTGGTCAGTGTTCAGAAGCAATCTTGCTAAATCAGTTGATGTGTTTAGCAATCGTCTTCTGCAAATGTATAGTCCTTTTTTGAAGAGTTTTTTGCAATCCTTCTTCCTGGAATGGTTTTAGGTAAAAATATTTTTACACCTGAAAGCCATGAAACAAAATCTCACCTGCTGAATTGGCTTCAGTGGCAAGGCTTCATCTGTGCTCCAATTCACTGGTTTGGAATTTGGCTGAGCTCAGGATCATCTTGCTGTTTTGAACATATAAAATACTTAAAATGGTTGTAAATGGAAAGCATATTAAAGAAGCTAGAGCAAGAATAGCCGCCATGAGAACCTGCAATAGTTCAATACTCCTCAAAATACTATTTCAGTGTTATTAGTAAAAACACTGCTGACTTTCCATTAGTTATAAAACTCATTGATGCCAACTCTGTCGAATCTGAGAAAGGACGTTTAAGAGGCACAACTGTCCCAACATAGGTGAAGGTAGGAAAATAAATCATCTACCTAAAATGTTTGCTAGGCCATGCTATTCCTTAGCTTAAAGCCCTTCAGTGGCTGAAGGTCACTTACAGAATAAAGTTTCATTGACTTATCATGATATGAAGGCCCTCTAGGCCCTGGACCTTACAGCTGCTTCCTGTCTTATCTACTGCCATTCCTACCACGTCCTTTGTGATATGAAGGTCATGGAGTACCTGCATCTACTATGATCCCAGCTATTTGCCAACCCCACAACACATGCCATTTAGATTCATGACACCAAATCTTTGGTCATAATTTTTCCTGTCTGCAGTGACCTTTTCAACTTGTGCTGTCACCACCCATCTCAGCCATCGCTAGCTCAGTATTTCATTCTCCAGGGTGCCTCATTACTCAAATAGCTGTAGTCCACTCCTGATGCTCCCATAGCACCAAGAACATATCTCTATCTTAGCCTTTAAAATATTATAGTTAAATATTGCTATAGTGTGGCCATCTTTCACACTAAACTTTGCAGGTAAAGAATAAAGACTAGTTGAACCAAACTTAACTAAATAGAAAACCCCAGGATTTTCTGGTAAGAATTTTAGAGAGTTATTTTTATTTCCATTATAGAACCCTAGTGAGATGAGGTACCTTTAACACATTTGCTATCTACTTGAAAGAGATCCATTCTCCACCTTGTTTTCTTCAGGGGGCGCATTACATTAAACAAGGAAAAGTCCTCATTTGCAAAAAATCTAATTTGATGAAGGCAAACTGGCAAACCCTGTGTTGGTAATGTTTCTTTAAAAAGGTAAATAACACGAGTTTTATGCTCCAACTTTAGAAATGGAAGCTCACAGTCGGAAAATACTGTTTACCTTTCTCATAATTACCCAGTCAGGACCTGGTTTTCCCAGAACGATACACTGAACAAATTGCACATAATACATACAAACATTCTGAAAATGCTGCATATTTGGAACAGAAACACATTTATGTCTCAGAGTGATGCCAACTAGTTCTATGATGTTTTTGTTAAGCATAATTGCAGTTCTTCACAAAGAGCCTGGAGAAGGGGAACAAATGCTTGGCATATTTCTTTTGGTCTTTCAGCATGTGCGTAATTTATTTGTTTGCCACTGAGAAGCGCTCTGTTTTTCCTGCTGGGCGCCAAGGCAGTGTGATAGGTACTAAGGTTTCGTTCACGTTTTCTTATAGTTGTAGGCTCCTGGATTTATGAAGTTGGAGTCAGCGCTCGGAGTGCACATTTTATGTTGTTGAGAGCTGGCACTGTTTCATCTTTCCCTGAGTCCTGTTCAAACGGTGCCCAATTGCGACTTGTCATGAAGAAGTCTTTCTCCTACGGAGGTAGGGGACAGGGTGAATTACATGCAGGCAGAGCCCGAGTGAACATTGCTCAGAAGCAAATCTGGTTATGAAGGTGAAGGTAGTACATTTTTCCCCCCAAAAAGCAACGGAATTTAAGCTTTGAGAGTTTTCTTGATTTATATATTAAAACTATATTCTATGAATATGCATGATATTACCTCTTTTGAACTTCTTTGAAACAAATTCTCATAAATAAACAAGGAATGTACCATACTAACTGACAGAGTCATTTAGACTAGATGCATTGTGCTAATGGAGTGAAAAGAATAAAAATTTTCAAGGGCTTCAACCCTCAATTTTAATAAATTTCATGGAAATCGGATCAAGCCCTAATTGCTAATTCATCTGAAATTATTAAAAAGAGATTTCAATTACATACCACCATTGAATTTTGATGTACCAAATTAAATTAGGACACTAGATTGTTTCTTTTCTTAAATCCAGACCTATTTAAAAACCTTTTCCTGTAAATTCTGAAAAGGAACTTTGTGTTCAGTTATGTTGCTTAAAAAAAAAAAATCCAGCATTAGTACAAAATAGTAGGTTAAATCTCTTAGTGAAGATTTTTAATGACATTTCAGTGTTCCTCTTATAATTACTCTTCATCTAAGATATCCCATAATGATGTTGGACACTCTTGGTTCAGGCTCACTGGCTTGCTTCATTAGCATGTCATTCCCATTCCACATCACAAGATTTAATTGTAATGCCGGATATGCACAGCTCTCCACAGAAGTCTAATCAAAGTGGATTCACTTGTATTATTAATATCAAAAATCAGTCCACTTGCTATTTTTATAAATAAAAGAATCCAGATACATAAATCAGCTGTCATTTATTAGCATGTTACTGGCATATCTGCCAGACATATGAGCGGCCCTATCACAGTTCCTTAGGATTATTTTCATCAAGATTAAAACCCTTCTACATTAAATATACATACTAATTCCTCCATAAAGTAATCAGATTACAGAGCAGGTGACATTGTGTGCTGGAATTCAAATGATTTGCAGTAATGAGCTGGAAAGGTGTGCTCGGAGTCAGGCAGAGAAAAGGGAAGAGGAAAGACAAGGGAAGAAGGAAGGCTTTGGTTTTAAATTTGAGCTCGCACGGCTGTTGTTTTATTGTTTTGCTAACTTCTACTTATTTATTTATTTTTTAATAAGTAAAGAACTCAGGCAAGCATCTATGAAACTTAGCAACCCACGGTGTCAATCATTTAAACCATCAAATGCTACATGCTTCTAGCTTTATCTTGCCTTCTTTGTCCACATATTATCTAAAGACAGGACCGGGAAGTATTTCCTGCGGTCGAGTGGTACTCATAGATCTATGCCTAGGAACATCTTTGCTGTTGAATGGGAATGTTTTATCTCCTCACATGATCGATCTACCTGTCTGTTTTTAAAATTTTATTCCTTATGAAAATTCAGTAAAACATGAATAATACACCAGTATACAACACAGGTACTCTCCCATTCGTGAAAAGGATTGTAGAATAATACTTTGGAAGTGAAATAAAGTGGCTACAGATTGGCTCAAAACATATTTTCACTTCTTGTGACACTGCAGAAGCACCAGTTTTTGGGAATGCTTCAGGGTCTTTTTGATAAAAATGCAAAATTCTGTGGACAACACCTTGATTTTCCACTTCATTTCAAAATATTCCTCTTGGCATGTTTTGCAAATAAGATTGCTTTTTACATACACACACACACACACACACATACACACACACATACACACACACACTCCAACAACTGACCAATGATTTGGAAGGAAGCTGAACATTTGGTGCCAGACTATTCCAGGGTTTGGAAACACTGAAATCAAGGATTGTCCTTATGTGTGATTATTTTTTTATTTCTAATACTTGGCTTCTTTAACTCTATTACACAGTAACAAAAGACATATTTGATCTATGCTTATGATTTTCAAGTGCTTTATTTAACTTCAAACACCATATGTGTGCGTGTGTATACATACATACCTATACGTATGTATTTATTGTACACTTTATGTTCCTTTTTTTTGTTTACAAAATACATGTCTCCATTAGGTCAACTTATTATACAAAAATTATATATAAACTTACACTTTTCCCTCATACCTGACAGGCCTGTGGTTAGGATAAAGTGAAATTATATAATATATGCCAAGGAACTTTTCAAGGCATAAAGATCTTAACAAGCAATATTGTTATCAGAATTTAAAAAGTCTGTTCTCCTTTATATATGAATATCATTTTTGACCCATTCACACAGAGCCTCTTTTCAATGTTGTGATGTTAAATGCGACAGCTTTAAAATAAGCCATCCTAAATATTCAGTGAATTAAAATACTTACTGCATTGCTAACAGGAATCATATATACTGATATGCTACTGCATAAAGCATTTGGGGCTTCAATTTATTATTCAATAAGAATGCATTTGACCTCGGTGTGTTGATGACTCTTTTTTCAGAAACTGTACTCTGCAGCTAGGCTAATCAAACTGTGTACAGTTCATTTGGAATAATTTCTCATCTAATTCCTTTAACTGTTTGGAGACAGAAAGTAGGCCTGTCCTTTGTAGAATAAAAAGTAAACAGCAGTTCCCGTTGTATGATAAGCAAATAGAAAGGCTAACAGCTAATGTGCTGATTCAATAACCATTTCTATATTATCCTTTTAACTTACAGACATCCTCGGTATATTTTAAATTATTTCCATTAGAGAATTATACATGGGTCTGAAAAGTAATAAGAAAAGAAAATCCAGAAACAACTTTGGTATTATTTATAAAGAATAAATTATTTTATGCTGATTATCTATAAATGATCTATGGTATAAAAGGGCATGTTGATAGTGATTCTAGCAACTCTATAAAGAATGCAAAAACTTAACTGGGGTCGGGGGAGGGGGGGCCGGATAAACGCCAAAGAAGAAAGAAC
The DNA here is from genome assembly GCF_003255815.1 of Theropithecus gelada. NCBI lineage: Eukaryota > Metazoa > Chordata > Mammalia > Primates > Cercopithecidae > Theropithecus > Theropithecus gelada. The sequence continues at coordinate 139,039,328 of NC_037670.1, forward strand.
CTGTGCTCATCTCATACATTTATATTTGGAAGCAAATCATTAACTTTATCATACAAGTGGACAGCCACCTTACCCACAAAATACATGTGTTGTTAATATTCAAGCATCCCATAATCATCTTGGCTTAGTTTAACATCTGTAATGGAAATTAGAAAGAAAGGCATCTCCTGTTTTTGCCCCCTGTCAAAAATCTTTTGTTGTTGTATTTCCAAAATTAAAATTCTTTGGGCAATATCTTCTATCTGTGACAATATACTTGTCATAAACTAAGTATTTATCTCACAAAATATACCGTGTTTGACAGTATATTTCATAGGTAAAATTGGCTATCATCCTTGGTTATATTCTTGGAGCAGAAATGAGAAAGAAAAGGGAGTGGAATATCATGAACTGAGGGAATGGAGCATTTTGTCAGCTTTCTGGATGGCGCCAGAGCACACAGTGCATGGGCATAAGATTCAGCATGTATGAGATAAGCCCCAATCACCGCAGTAACATCCTCTTAGGGTCCAAGTTCACCCACCTGTTAAGGCACTCCCAAAACAATAAAAAAGAACTGGGAAGATTATATTCTGAGATGCCTAAATCTTTGAACATTGATCATAACCAAGGCTGCCTCATACCTTATACTGCAACTTCGCACAGAATAACAAAATGTGCCTCCCACCTCCTGTAGGCACTGTGTACTGTTGGCAACCATCTTTTCCTAGTGGCAAGACAAGTTCTGCAGCCCAAATGTTGTCAGCCCTGGAATTAACTCACTTTAGGAGACTATGAGGAGGGATTTCAGGTGAAAATTTGGGCATTGATGATGGAAGGTCATGTGCGTTCTTCTGAAAAGCCTTGGGAGCTATACAATTTTGCCCTAAAAATAAAGATGCTCATGAGAAAACTAGGAATAGAGTAGACTACTCAAACCATAGATCTTTGTAACTAGAACATTAACAGGAAAAACAAAATGAAAGAATCCTAATGAAAATTCTGGCATAATTAAAATTCTCTTAGCGTTTACACCAAGCAACATAGTCAGTCCTTTGCAATCTTAAAATGTTAAGCCAGTGCTTTCTTCTACGGGACACATTTCTTGGAGGATATTTGTTTTAAGAGAGACTATTTTCATAAAAATCTGACTCATGGTGTGGGCTTCTTCATAAATTCATTGCTTTAGTGTGGGGAACAAGTTGTACAGCTTCATCACCTACACTGTAGCTTTACCAGTAGCTTAAAATAACGAACAGCCTCATAATGTTTTTTTCTTTGAGATGGAGTCTCGCTCTGTCTCCCAGGCTAGAGTGCAGTGGCGTGATCTCATCTCAGCTCACTGCAACCTCCGCCTCCTGGGTTCAAGCAATTCTCTCCCTCAGCCTCCCAAGTAGCTGAGATTACAGGCGTAACCACCATGTCTGGCAGGACATAAATCACATCACATAATTCGTATAAAGAACCAAGGAAATTTCTGGTACCCAGACAGCTGTGCCTAGACTCCCCATCCATTGTAGTATTTGCCTGGTTTGATCAAGTACCAGTCTTCTTTTGTTTTCTTTTGAGACAGAGTCTCGCTTAGTCGCCCAGGCTGGAGTGCAGTGGCGCGATCTCGGCTCACTGCAAGCTCCACCTCCCGAGTTCACGCCATTCTCCTGCCTCAGCCTCCCGAGTAGCTGGGACTACAGGCGCCCGCCACCTCGCCCGGCTAGTTTTTTGTATTTTTTAGTAGAGACGGGGTTTCACTATGTTAGCCAGGATGGTCTCGATCTCCTGACCTCGTGATCCGCCCGTCTCGGCCTCCCAAAGTGCTGGGATTACAGGTGTGAGCCACCGCGCCCAGCCAAGTACCAGTCTTCTTTTAGGGTCATTTGGTTCAAATACTTTAAGCATTAAAATTTGTCCTATATATTAATTAACGTATGAATTATTTAACTCGAGGTGTTTTGTAAAACAGTTAAGAGTTCAGGACCATGTTATAAAGACCTAATTATTTTATCAATATCCTGATAAAACTATATTAAGAATATTCTCTTTAGGGTTGGTAAGTCCTATGTAACTCTTCAAGTTGCACGAATCCTCCTACTTTCCAGAGGATAATGCTGAATGCTCAAGAGTTGTATAATTGTACTTTTTGTGGGAAAGGACACCCTGGATTTTATTTCCCTGAACTGTGTTATCAGAATTAGCAGGGTCGTGTAGCTGTTTCTCAGGAGAACTTGCTCAGCTATCCAAACTGGGGCCTATTCCTCATCTATTTACATCCCTCCCTCATGAAAACTAACTCAGATATTAAGTCGCCAGGGAATTCAAGACAAAAATGAGAAAGAAATGTGAACCCACTTTCCCCCTTAGTTCCTTCCTGCTTATATCAAACAACACTAACTTGGGGTCTCTAATAAATGCATGTGCTATTTGCCCTGAACTTTACCTAGGACCTCTGAGCTGAGGATTGCTACCCCTGAGGCTGCAGTTTTATAATTACTAGAAAATGTGTGTTTCAGGGATGACGATGTTAGAAAGTGATCAAACCCCAATGACGAAGGTTAAAAACATGATAGCAGTAATCACATGCCACCAGAAACATTTTAAAATAGCCACTGATGCTCTAGTAAGTTCCAATTCCTAATTTTCAGAGACTATTTTTCTTGTTCTTGGTGCTAATTTGACCAACTTTTAATAATCAGTCCAAGTAAGATCAACCACTTAGAGTGCTAAAAAGATTGTTTTTACAGTAAAGACTATTCATTAGTTAGTTCATTTATTCATCCTCCAAATATCTGTGACTCCAAATTCTTATTCCCTTGCAGTTTCCACAAAAGGAGGCACAGGCCCATGGTTCCTGATTCCAGTCTTTCCCTAACTGTCCTACAAAGAGGTACTTTCCATGTGACCCCAAAACAAAGTTCAGTAGCAGTTAGTGAGCTTCCTTTGTTCTGCTCTTTCTTCCATTTCATTTCTTTTTTTTCTACAAATGCTGCCAAAAGCAGACTGTTAGAGCAGCCTCATTAGCACCAAGAGAATGGAATGTTCCCACCAGCGATGCCCTCATTGATGCTCCATGAGTTTCCAGTCACTGCAACTCTGGTGAGGTGCTGGGTTCTGTGCAGAGCCAAGGAAAATGGTGTCCTTCCAACTCTGAGCCACATGTGGTCATCCAGGCCACAGAAGCAGCAATCCTTATTCCCATAGTTGCAGAAAGGCCCTTTCAGGAGTCCCATCTGCTTCTGAACCCAAAACCTTTTTTCAAGGATAATTAAAATTAGTCCAAAGGTGTTTGGGGATGGATGATGCCCTTGCATCTTCCTCTATTTTCCATTGACATCACATAAGCCACACACACACACACACACACACATCCCACATACACACACACTTCTTTCCTCCTGCAATTAAAAATAGCCCCTCTCTCTGAAAACAGAGACAAAAGCACTCAGAATAGAAGTAGTCCTGTTGGTGGTGAGATGTTCTCTCCATTAGCTATGGAGTACTGTTTTATGTGTTGTGTACTTATGCCTTACAACATCTTTTAAAGACACTTTATATTCCCAATGCCTTAACATTAGTGATGATTCAAGATTGAGACAAATGATGACAGCTAGTGCTCACACATTCATTCTACACTATTTACAGTGAGAATTCAAATCTCACGAATAGGGTGAAAATACTTTCAATATTCTATGGGCTAGTTACCAAATGTAGCATATGCTCTTGAAACCATGGAAAATAGAAAAATATGATGCCTCCATTTTTAATATCCCTCTAAAAATTATTTTCTTTTTTCTTGATCTATTTTGACTAATTTTCTATTTCATCTTTTTTATTCTTACTTCATTTATTGTCTTTCACCTTTAACTCTGTATTCAGAGAGGTCAGACATAGAGGAAAATGTACAAATTTGGGATATGATAAAGGTGGCGTTTCAAAACGTTGTAGGAAAGATGGATTATTCAATAAAGGGCATTGGACAACTGGCTAGCCATTTGGAAAGTAATAAAACTGAAACTTTATCTTACTCCTTACTCAAAATGAATTCTATTTGGCTCCAAAATTTGAGAATAAAAATCTTGATGATTAAAAAAGTAAGCTTAAGGGTGCTTAAGACCTCTTTAACTATGATAAAACTGAAAAGCTATAGATAATATAGTGATAGATTAAATGAAAATTTGAAATATCTCCCTGGGTAAAAACATTTTAAAGTTAAAAAATAAACAAAAAATTGGGAAAATATTTGCAAGTTGAGGGTAAAGAGAACAATTTTCATAAATCATTTAGTAACGGTGTAGCAACCTATTAGAAAGTAGTCATTAACTAGGCTTGGTGATTCATGCCTTGTTATTCCAGCTACTCGGGAGGCTGTGGTGGGAGGATCCCTTGAGCACAGGAGTTTGAGGCTGCGGTGAGCTATGCTCATGCCACTGCACTCCAGCCTGGGCTGGACAGAGTCAGATCAGGTCTCTGGAAAAAAAAAAGATAAAAAGATAAAAAGAAAAATGTAGTCTTGAATAGGTAATCAAAAAATTCAAATGGGCAATAAACATATAAAAGTATGATTTTTAAATTCATATAAATTAATAAGGGAAACCAAATTAATATGGTATGAGACGCCAGTTTAAACTCTATCAGTCCAGCAAAAAACTTTTAAAGTTTCATCAAAGCTGGTATTGAGGACAGTTTGGAGAAGTAGGCACAGAACTATACTTGGGTAGGAATAAAAATTTGTCCAGCCTTCTGGTAGGACAACTTTTAAAAAATCCTACTTAACTATGAAAAGCAGGTGACATATTGAAGATATATATTGATATATGAAGATATGATTGCAAAATTATTTACAGTTATATGTATAAAGATGCTATTTAAAGACTTTTAAATTATGCTTTAAGTTCTAGGATACATGTGCAGAACGTGTATGTTTGTTACGTAAGTATACAAATGCCATGGTGGTTTGCTGCACCCATCAACCCGTCATCTACATTAGGTATTTCTCCTAATGCTATCCACCTCCTAGCTCCCCACCCCGCCCCCACCTCCGGCTGACAGGTCCCAGTGTGTGATATTCCCCTCCCAGTGTCCATGTGTTCTTATTGTTCAACTCCCAGTTATGAATGAGAACACGTGGTTTTCTGTTCTTGTGTTAGTTTAAAGACTTTATAGTGATACAAAATCTGGACACATTCTCTATCTCCTGTAGTGGGGAAGTGATTCCAGAATATGGAAAATGTATAGGATGCACAAAACTATGAATAGTGTTTCTCTAAAGTGGGGCTACAGGGGCTGGAGGAGGATTCTACTTTGCTACACCTGCTCTTTGGCATCTCTGATGTGAATTGTGAGGGAAAATGGGTGTATACAATGGGGATCCTATGGATAGAAGAAGATGAGAGGAATAAATGTGAGTGTCAAAATTATTACTGCGATCTTTGAGTCATTCAAGAAATGAAGGTTAAGAACTTGAGTTATTTTGAAGTTGCTTTTGGTTGCTCTACTCTATCTTTTAGGGGGATAACTTTTAGACTGGATCATTTAGTGACATCTTTATCAGAATTACATGAAATTCAAATTACTGAAAGGAAATGAGAAATAATTATATAATTTTTCTTATTACAGAGGAAATATAAATTTCAGGCCCAAAGGGTTTAAGGGATTTGATCAAAGTTAGGAACAGAGCTGGAAGTAGAAACCAAACCCTCTTACCCTGCCTCATCCACTATCGTCTTCCTACCAGCCCTGTGGTAACATAAGCCAAAGCACAGAGATTTAGAGATCTTGAATCTTCTGAAGGACTGCGATTTTCAATTCAACCTACATGTATAATTATTGCTAAAGAATGAGAGTAAAAATTAAAGCATTCATCCTTCTTTTTATTAATATAAATGCAACAGGCATTTGTCTGATCATATTGAAAATTGGGCATATTACTTAATCAGGGAACATGATTTACATAGGAAACCAAACATAAAAACACTAGGCAGGCGGATCATGAGGTCAGGAGTTTGTGACAAGCCTGACAAACATGGTGAAACCTCTCTACTGAAAATACAAAAATTAGCTGGGCATGGTGGTACATACCTGTAATCCCAGCTACTCTGGAGGTTGGGGCGGGAGAATAGCTTGAACCAGGAATGCGGAGGTTGCAGTGAGTCAAGATCATGCCACTGTACTCCAGCCTGGGCGACAGAGCGAGACTCTGTCAAACCCTGCCCCACCCCCCCACACACAAGAAAAAATATATATTCCATGGATTAGATACATTGTTTAAATGTGGATCTTGAACTGTGGATTTGGTTTTACCACTACTGTACACTCTTAAAAATTCTGAGTATGCCAAAGAGTTTCTGTTTATGTGTGTTATATTTAATGGTATTTACCGTATAAGAAATTAGAAACAGAAATCGTTTAAATGTTTGTTATCAGCTTATGTTAAAATAACAATTCTATTTTATGTACACATAATTGAAACTTTTTATGAAAAATACAATCTATTTTCAAAACAGCCACAAGAAAATAGCGAGAATGGCATCATTTCACTTTTTTTTTTTTTTGCAAATCTCTTCCATGTCTAGCTTCATAGAAGACACTCATATATCTGCTTCTGCATTCACTCTCTTGTGAAAAGTTGCAGGGTTTAAATGATGGCTGGATTGTTTCTGAGAAAATACCTATCAAATACACACTAACTATCCTTAATTTGACAACTGTGCTTTTTTTTTTTTTTTTTTTTTTGTGATACAAGGTCTGGCTCCGTTGCCGAGGCTGGAGTACAGTGGCACGATCTCGGCTCACTGCAGCTTCCACCTCCCGGGTTCAAGCAATTCTCCTGCCTCAGCCTCCCGAGTAGCTGGGATTATAGGCGTGCACCATCGTGCCTGGCTAATTTTTTTGTATCTTTGGTGGAGACAGGGTTTCAACAGGGCTGGCCAGGCTGGTCTCGAATTCCTGACCTCGTGATCCATCCGCCTCGGCCTCGCAAAGTGTTGGTTTTACAGGCATGAGCCACCGCACCCAGCCGACTATTGGGCTTTTAAGTCAAAATGATATTCCATAAAAAGGCAGCTAGTGAAGCTTGCAATATAGCACAAATGCTTTTCCTTGAGATCACCATCGTACTTCAATATGCAGCAAAAGCATTTTATGTGTATTTCTCATGTCATCACACAGATTGTTGAAAAGCCATGTACTCAAGGCATTAATTTTACTAAATTAGTAACTTAATTTACTAAAATTGTTTATTAAATTAATAAATTAATTTAATAAAATTAATGGTTCCTGCTTCATCAAGGGTATTACTAGGTAAAATTGACTTTTTTGTTTGGTTATCTGAGAGTTCATGATGGTAAAAATACAATAACTGCTGGTATAATTTGGTGCCACTACATGATTTAGGATACCATTTCAACAGTATCTCTCATCATCAGTACTTTTGTATCATTGGTGCAAATGTCAACACAGTGAAAAAGACAAAAATGTGTTTGTATTATTATAGAAATTGTTTTGTTGTCTCAAAAGTCTGAAAGGGTCTAAAGAAGGGATCTATGGACTGCACTTTGAGAATCATTAGTTTACGATAATAATAGGTACTAAAAGTGAGAAGGTGATAAGAAGTCCTCTTTCAATAAAATGTTAATCTGAAAATAAAGGTCATTACTGAAATGCAAAAGCTGGAAGTAATCAAAACCTGCATTTGCTTAATAGTGTTTAGCACAGAGCCATATAAAAGTTCTTTTTACAATGGAAAGTATCTAGTTACTTCACCTTTTTTTTCCTCTTTGAAACTATTTCCTTATAATTTAATTTTTGATGTCAAGATTTCCTCAAAGTACAATTATCACTATAGCATGCATGTATGCTTGTGCACACACTCGCACACTAATAACTGTGGGCATTTATCAGCTTTCCCTGCATCAATCATCTTTCCTTTTGTCAGTGCTGCAAGTAGTCCACCTATCAATATCAAGCCTGAATTCCATCATTTTCCATATTCTCAGTTACTTCCCTTTTTCTGTTATTGTCTTGTTCTTGTATTGTCCATCTGTATACATTGGATAAGTCTCATCAGCAGGTAAACATTCTCTTCTATATCCTGTCTATTAAAACAAAGCCAAAGGAAACTCTGCCTTCTCACCATTTCCTGTGCAATTACAATTTCTCATACTAGAGACTATTCAATTTACTCTAATATGGTATCTACCCTGGCTTGCTACTGAAATCACTCTTGTCAAGGACACCAAAGACTTTCACCTTGTCAAAGGCAATGGTTAACTTTCTGTCCTCATACTTCATGAGCTCTAAGAATCACTCAATAGAGTCCACAATATTTTCTCAGTGTTCCTTCATGTGGATTTGGAAACCTCCCTCTCCTGTGACTTTAGTCCTCATTCACTGATGGTTTCTTTGCAGTCTCCTTTCCTGGCTCTTTTTAATGTGGGGCTCTTCAAGGCCTAGCTCTAACCTCTTTCCTCTCTCTACCCCTTTCCTCAGATGACCTTTGCCAACTCCATGCTGCTGATCCCCACATTTATCTTTCTATCACAGTGTTTTCCTCTGACCACCACTCTTACGTTTTTAGCAGCCTTTGTGACATCGCCATTTAGACCTGAATTTTTGGAAACCTCAAAATAACATGTCCAAAACATACATTTTATTTATTTTCCCCAACTCCTCCCCACTTCGTATTCTTCATCCCAGCAATTGGCACCATCTTTTACACATTGCTCCAACCAGACACTTGGGCATCATCCCATGTTCTTCCCTTTCTCTCAGGCCCATACCTTCACTATATTTAAGTTTTGCATATTCAGTTAGTATCAAGGTTAGATATGCCCAGTTTTATACTCTACGTACTCAGTAGTGTAAGTTACCTGTACATGTTTCCGGTATATTTATTTGTTAGTACCTGAGCACTTTATCTGTGAGTTAAAAGATGCAGCCCAGTTACCCCTTAGCATCATTAGGCCATAATTCATGGAACCAGTGATATGAGTGTAAGGCTTCATTTACAAAGGGACCACCTTCCAGAGTTCTGCTTTCTAACATGAACTGATTATATTTCTTTCTTAAATAAGAAACAAAACAGAATACTTCAAAAGACTAATATTTTTGGTGATTTTAAAAAATCTGTTAGATACACAAGTGAGAACATTACAAAGTAATCTTCATAGCCACTGCCTCAACACTCCTACTCATCCTAGACAAACCACTTTTATAACAAATTGCTTCACTCTCTATTAAGCATAGTGAAAGCAGTGAAATGCCACGTAATCTTCTCGAACTAATAAATGATGCATTTGTGCCTTTTCTTTCTCTCCAGTGCTGCACTGCCCTTGGTCTTTAAACAATTGACACTATTCTTTTCACAATATTTAATGTTTCCCTCTAAAGTTTTGTTTCAACATTGATAGTCTCACACTTTGTCCTAGAGGCACAAAGCTGCAGATGATATAAATAACTCCACATAGATTTTTTGGATCAATTTTAGGAAAGGAAAAAAAAAAACTTCCAAAACTGTTAAACTGCTGACTTATTTTCTTTGGTTTTCAGGTGCTAACAGATGAATGATAAATCTATTTAAAAACACTTTTTTTGGCTTCTACATATTCTCATTGATAGCAATAGGTGTTAAGTTGCATGCAAAGTAAACATAAAACACAGGGAGGGCTAAATAAAAATAAATCCGTGGCAGCACTATCTCAATGGCTTGGTGTATCATACATTGGTGGTAAATACTTCCTTCTCTCAATGTCCTTTGGTCTCTGAGTCTGAACTTCTTGTTCACCCTTCCATTATAAAGCTGAAGAGACTTTTATTATTGCTCCTTCTGAAAGAATACACATTTTGAATTTGGTGGGGTTACCAGAATACTGATATAAAATTTTCCTATCTCTGTGAATCAGAAGCTGGTTGTTAAAAATTCAACTGTCATTAGACTTGGAGAATATGACTAATATCCTATAGTGATGTTAAAGAAATGTGTGACTTTTTATGGCGTCGGTTTCAAACAAATATCTTATATCTTGTTTATTTTTCAAAATATGTTTGCGAAGGCCTACTGTAACTAATGATATCCTGGAAATTGTTGGGTTGAGTGCCATGATTACTTTGAATTGCAATTATTAATGAAGCTATTTTCTCCTAATATTTGTAGTATACCAAATGAGTCAAAATTTTTAGCTTGTCTAAATCTATTCAAAAGATGTCAGTCAAAACCAAGTAGCCGAATCAGCTCAGAGAGTTTATTTTCATCATTACAGTAGTTACAAGAGAAAAATGGATAACTCTGCAGATGTATATATTTTTAGTATACCATAGTTTCTTAACCTATAAACAGAAAACAAACTAAAAGAATGTTTCAAGAGACCTATCATGCAGCTTAATAGTGTGGTAGTCAAGCTAAGACTGAAATACCCATGCACCAAATTATGCACCATTTGCTAAGAGGAGCTTTTGTAATGCCTCAGTACATTTACTTATGTGTTGAAGACAAATAGGGCAAGTGGTTAGCTAGTTATTCACAGAAAAATTACTATATAATACGCCTGGCCACTGGAGAAAATAGGAGATGGAAATTATGGTCAGTAATCCTAGCAGAATCCACCAGCCAGGTCTCATAGACTCATTTCGATATAAGGCCCCTAAAGGAAAGCTTCATCAAACAATATATATTTTATTTATTTTGAAATATGGAGATCTCTAACTGATCTAGGAGAGGAACTCCTGACATGGTGATGAAAAGGTAGCCGGGCTCAGCATGGCCGACGTGCCAAGGCAGAGATGCCTCTGAAAGCAATAAAAAATAGAATCCCTTCTTGGTTCTTTTCATCTCCCCTTTGTGTTAAGTCTATTTGATTTTGCTATCAGTGTGGCTTATAATTTTCTGAGTGCAATGAAAAATAATTCTGCGAATCTGTACTCAATATCTAAAGGAGTTTTCAAACCAACAAGGGTAAAGGATATTTTCCCTTCTCTCCTTTTTTAATTGTATGAAAGATATGCACAGACTGTTTAGAATGAGTGTAAGGAGTGATGTGTGCAAAGAAAAATCCCTGTCAAGTGCTCTGTGCTTTGCTATTGCCCATGGCAATGGACAGTCCAGAGATAAAGAGGGGGAAAAAAGCCTAAAACCCATCAATCCCAGACATCTCTTGGTAAGCAGTAACCGAGGGCAAAATAACATGCAGCTGGCTGATAGAAAGTGAGGCTACCTTGCAAATTTAGGGTCCAATTCTCTTCACCCCTCTCTAGTTAAAAACCAAATAATTTTTTTTCATGTAGCTTCCAATTGCAGAGCCTGTTGAAAACTCATTATCTTCAAATAGGATTACATTCCGTTAATATGAGAACATGCATATTACAATATCTGGTAAAAATCAAAAGTTCCAATTTGCTCACTACATGTAAATCCAATTCAAAATATTTCCATAACATATATCTGCTGGATGTTACACTATTTGTGTGTCACTCTGGAATGGATTAACTCCATGACAGGCTAGGCTCAGTTTTTCTGCATTTGGTGTTTTTAAACAGTTTATATTTGTTATCATATCAAAGACAGGCTTGCAGTTTTCAAAAGGAAGAAGAGAACACAGCGCCCAAGGCTCCTCCAGCATTACATTTCTTATTCCATTTTATCTTTCTTGGTTTTGACTAATGTCAGTAACAGCTACTGGTAATAAACTGCTTGTTACAGCCTGCTGTTGCCTTGAAGCCTGGCTTTGATACATTGTCAGCCAATCGGAAGCATTTCCTGATTACATTTCCAAATTGCTTGTTTATTGATCGAGAGTTAATAAAGCAAAAGACAACTTTACGGCTTAAATTAAATGAAAGTTTCCTTTGATGTTCAAATTATCCAATCAACCAACAGGCAGTGAAATGGAAGCATTTGAAAGTTTTATCTGAAAAGAAAAAAAAAATGTATGAGATAAATGGATCTTAGTGTAGACACGGTAGCTAAGTGCTAATGAAAAATATGTGCAACTTAGCATACTGCAATTTCATTTATTTCTCAGGCAAAGGAAATGATGTTGTTTTTCAATACACCCCACTCCTCAAACCTGAAGAAGGAAAAGTACTTCTAGGATGTCTTTCATTTGGCTCACAATAATTTCTTAAACTGGAATCATTTTAGTAAATAAAATGAAGTATATATTAACTTCATGGATTTACAAAAATTCTGATATTTGGAAATGGTAACACAACTTAGATTCTATCTTTGGAATGTCACAGTGTAGATGTTTGGGTGACATACATGCTCAGTTCAACTATTTGAAGAAATTGGCCTCTGAAATTTTTAGCAGCTTTTCACATCCCCTTTCCAGTGAGACGGTAATCTTTTATCAACACAGGGGGAAATCAGACATTTCTGACAAGGAAGAAAATAAACAAATATTCTAAAGGTTTGCCAATATCAGGACACGTAGGAGACCAGCACTTTGTGATAGGTGACCCATAAACAGAATATCTGGTTAGAGAGGAGGGAGAGGGTTACTTAAGACCTTGGACAAAGTCAGAAAGAAACAGTTACTATTACGATTGTGCTACAAGGTTAAGTGAAAAGTAAACAAAATTGTGTAAACAGCATGATAACAAATCTGTGGGAGAAAAAAGAAAGTTGCATGAAAAGTCTATGGAGAAATATAGTAAAATATTATCAGAGGCTATTTTGGGGTGATATTAAGAGTATTTTTCTCTTCTTACTTTCTACATTTCTTATTTATTTATTTATTTATTTATTTTGAGACAATACCTTGCTCTGTCACCCAGGCTGGAGTGCAGTGTCACGATCACGGCTCACTGAAGCCTTGACCTTGCAGGCTCAAGCAATCCTCCCACCTCAGCCTGCCAAGTAGCTGGGGTACAGACGTACACCATGCCTGGCTATTTTTTTTTGTAGAAACAGGGTCTTCCTATGTTCCCCCAGGCCCATGTACTAAACTTTTGATAACAAACATGCATTACACTTAAAATGGAAAAAGAAAAAGCTGTTAGTTTAAAATCAAAGTTAACAAAACATAATGACTTTTGAGACCGAGTCTCGCTCTTTTTCCAGGCTGGAGTGCAGTGGCATGATCTTGACTCACTGAAACCTCCACCTCCCAGGTTCAAGCTATCCTCTCCTGCCTCAGCCCCCTGAGTAGCTGGGACTACAGGTATGCGCCACCAAACCCAGTTAATTTTTGTATTTTTAGTAGAGACAGGGTTTCACCTTGTTGGCCAGGATGGTCTCAATCTCTTGACCTCGTGGTCCGTCCACCTTGGCCTCCCAAAGTGCTGGGATTACAGGCATGAGCCACCGCACCTGGCCCAAAAAAATTATGACATTTTCTTTTTCTTTCTTTTTCTTTTCCTTTCTTTCTTTTCTTTTCTTTTTCTTTTTTTTTTTTTTTTTTTTTTTTTTGAGGCAGAGTCTCGCTCTTTTTCCAGGCTGGAGTGCAGTGGCATGATCTTGGCTCACTGCAACCTCCGCCTCCTGGGTTCAAGCGATTCTCCTGCCTCAGTCTCCCGAGTAGCTGGGACTACAGGCGTGCGTCACCATGCCCAGCTAATTTTTGCATTTTTAGTAGAGACAGGGTTTCATCATGTTGGCTAGGATGGTCTCAATCTCTTGACCTCATGATCTGCCCGCCTTCATCTCCCAAAGTGCTGGGATTACAGACTGAGCCACCATCCCCAGCCCCCCAAATAATGACATTTTCTTAGCTGTTTGTTGGATAGTAAAATTGCAAAAAGTTTATTCTGAGGTTAGGACTTTTGGAAAGCCTTGACTACTACCTAGATATCTGAAATTATGTGCCAACTACTCGAACTTCTTGCCTGTGCTGCATCTTTTATCTTTTTTTCTTTTGTCATCCAAAGCTCACCAAAGACAATTAGTCAGGCCATGTTATAGTTCCAGATTGGTTAAGGAATGTGCATTGGCTGCAAAGAGAATATGACCAGCTACCACTCTTTGATTAGCCTCCTTCTACAGCCTACTCATTGGCCACCAGCAGCTAGGGTGATCTTTCCAAGGTGCAAATCTGATCACAGCTTCTCTGCTTTCAACCTTTCATTGAGTTCAGTCCACAGGGCCCTGCAAACTTTGCTTCCTGCCTACCTCTTAGATGCATCTCATCATGAGCCCTCTGGCCCCTCAGCTCCAGCCGCAAAGGCTTCTTTTGGGTCCTCTAATTATATGAACTTCCTCCTATCAAGTTTTTGCCTTTAGAATTTCTTCCTCAAAGAAACCCTCCTTGACTTTCAGTTCTTTGTTATTGGAGTTCTTTGTCTTCAGAGTTCTTTGTCATTTGCTGTCATTAAATTTTTTTCTTTCCTAGCACTGGCACTGTGTAACTTACATATCTGCTTAGCACAATGCCTGGCACAAACTGAGCACTAAATAAATAGGTGTTAAAGGAATAAAGAAATGAGAAATGAGAGAACAGATGAACTAGTCACCTAGTGCTCAGATTTACTCTATATTGCCACAGATGTTTTCCTGAAATATCTAGATGAATTCACAGGAAAAGCTTTCATTCATTCATTCATTCATTCATTCATTCTAATTTTTTTGAGGATTTGTTGTGCATACGGTACATAGCATCATAGGAAATGAGATGAATTGGACATGGATTTTGTTCTAAGAGTTCTTAGTATAAATCAGCATTTCCCTTTTTCAGGGTTAATTTGGTCAAAGCATGAATGGACACTTGAAAGTGGAACTGTGCTAACATTTCAATAATTATATTTATACCACCACACACTTAATTTTGGGCCAAACCCAGGGAGTATTTCTCATTTTTTGTGCCACTTACTTCCCACCTTCTCATCCTCAGAAAACGTTTAACAAACCCTGTCAACTTACCTCCAAAATATATTTTGAATCCATCTATTGAATACATCTGATTCCCCTGCAACGACTCAGACAAGGTGACTTTCATTCTTGTGTCTCTACTGGCCTCCCTGCTTCCTCTTAGCTCCCCTATGTTCTGTTTGCCACAAGGCAGCCAGAGAGGTCTTTTAAAGCGTGATTCAGTTTATGCCACTTGCCTGTTTGTTGTGTAAATGGCTTCCCCTTGCACTTAAAATCAAATGCAAACTGTCTCTCTGAGCAGCCATCCCCTACCTTAATTGCCTTGCCTAATTCTGTGACAAAATGTCATCCCTGCTCTAGACCCACGCATATGCCTGTGCCAGGGTGTTCCTCTATACCCTGAATGCTTCCCCACATCATTTCATGGGTAGCTGCTTCTTTTCATTCAGGTCAGAACTCACAGTCCAGCTCTTCAGAGGGCCTTCTCTAGAGTAGCCACTTTGCAGTTACTCATTAACATATCACACTTTTGGATTTCCTTCAGAGCACTTATTACTATCTGAAAATATCCAGTTTATTTAGAAATAAATTCTGCTCCCCTCACCACCCCCCCCCCACTGGAACTTTCTGAGAGCTGGACCTTGGCCAGCTTATTCACTGGTGTGACCCAGTGCCTAAACAGTGCCTGGTACAGGATATGTGGTCAATAAATATTTGTTGAATGAATGCATGAGAAAGTGAATGAATAGATAGACTTCACTTCATGAAAATGGTGGGCAGGTGCTTCTTGACTGGCGTTTGATTTTCAGTTGTAACGTAGCACTTCTTCTAAATGAATCCCACCTTGCCATTAAGCCCCACTACAAGTCCCTCCAGCTCCATGAAACCTTTCCCAATAACCCAGTCCACTTTCACCCCCTTTTCTGAATCATTACATATAATTTTATTGTATTACCCAGGTTGCTTTTGAGAGTGAAAGTAGGCACTATTATTATTTGTGCAGAGCCAACAGGCATAAACTGGAAACTGTCCTGGAAAAACTGGGATGTATGGTCACCCTATCTGTATGCCACTTCATCATTCCTTAATTTACATAAACTTTGACTGCAGTTTTTCAGAGGTATGCAACTTTTCCCTTATTAAAACTTAAATCCTTAGTCATATTTAATTGCACTTAGCACACAACTGAGCTCCCTGGAGTTGCTAATGAAATGCTTATTGTTACTGCGTTCAGTTGGTATCAAACCCCTCTTTTCCTCTGTGCTGCTTATTATCAAATTCACTTCTTTGAGCGAAATTGTTTTGAAAGGGAGTGGTTCTTTTATGCATCAAACTGGATCTGATGTCTACGCAGGTATTTTCTCATTGTAAACGCAGTAAGAAACTCTAGGCTGTAAGTTTCCTGTAAACTTTTGTATATGGCTCTTACCGCACTTCCAGCACATTGTACTTCATTTGGCTGGAATACTGTCCTCCCCATCTACTCCCTCCCAATCTTCCTCTGACTAATTTCCATAAGCTCCACAGACCTCAGCTTCAATTGTCCCTTCCTCCCCAACATGTGGTTAAGTGTCACTACCTAGAGCTCTATAGTACACACTGTACTGCCCCACTGGGCAATATCACACTCGGCTACATGGAAACTGTCTGTTTCCTTTCTGCCTCCCCATGGGATGGAGGTAAGTTCTGTGAGAGAAATTACCCTGTCTCTTTAATTCACCTTTCATTCCCTTAGGCTTAGTACAATGCCTGTCTCATGATACATTTAAAAAACTTGTTGAATAAATAAATGAGTGAAGGCATTTGCCTATGTTTGGTTACTGGTGCAATAAGAGTAAAATGTATCTGAATATTATTTTATCAGATAATTTACATAGCAAAAGATTATTTAAAAAAATACTTTAGTCCAAACTTTCAGCTAATTTTTCAGTTCAGCAACTGTAACTGTGACTCTAGTCAATGGACCTCGTGCACTTATGCCAAGTCTTTTTAGAAAATGTAGTGCTAAGGATTTATTATTATTTTTTACTTTTGGTTGAAAATAAACTCTCCACCATGTCCATTTAACTGCCCAAGTTGTAATTGTTAATAACGTTTACGTGGCAGGGCTGCAATTAAAGTAGACTCGTAGGAATTTATTCATAAACTGTTTGTGTGTGTGTGTGTGTTGTAGTAAGTAGTTGTAATAATTTGGCTATTTGATACTCCATAAAACATTATTTTAAGATGAATCTAGATATAAGGCCAGTTACTCTCACTTCCTAATCATGCATGAAGAAATACAGTGATAAAAATTTATTTGGTAGTACTTTGAAAAACAATCAAATTTTTAAAAAGTGAAAATACCTCTGAAGATCCTGCTAATACTTTCAAAAAGCAAAATCTCATAGGAAATGAGTTAATGTGTTAGAATTTGTATTTTTCTGTACATTTCTTCTGATGACTTTGAAATATTTTAAGAGCAATTTTTAATAAAAGAATAGTCCTAATTATCAGATAGTATATATTGAATGATTTTAACTTCTCTGTTTTTATAATGAATCAGAAAAGCTGATATTGGGTTTACTAAAAATCAGGCAGACCCAAAGTAAATGTCATATCCTTCAGTCTCTATACAGTATAGTAACAACAATAATTATGATTACTTCTAGCAAGAGCTAACACTTTTAGAGATATTATATGCTGGGCACTTTTGTAATTGTTTGTACACCTTTTGACTTTTAAGCCACAACCAATCACATGGGGTAATATTACGACCATACAAGGATATCAAATCACAAAGAAATTAAATCACTTTGCCAAGATAAATTGTAGAAGTGGGATTAATATCCAGGCAATGTGACTCCAGAATCCATGTTCTTAATGACTTCAGAAGTATATGGAATCTGATCATGTGCATTTTACACTTTTGTATGAAAACCTAATCCCTGGTTTTATCTTCTGTAGTCTATACCCTTATTTTCCCTTCTTAATGATGTCATCACTGAAGGAGAGGAAGAGAAAGAGACGGAGAAGAAGAGGAGAAAGTTTGGTTGTAATGTGTGTATTTCAGCATCCCATATTATATTTTTTAGAGATCCAGACAGCATATAAATATGTAAAAACTTAGATAAACAGGTTTCCAGGATCCATCTGTGTCTCTCTGAGTTTGGTTCACACAAGAATGAGTAGAAGAGTTCAGCTAAAAAGATGGTACCACGAAAAGGGTGGAGAAGACCAGGAATGAAAGTGAATGAGACTGGTCAGTGCGTTTAAAGGGACCAATGCACACTTCAAGACCAGGAAGAACTTTGGGTTAGATCAATTGAATTTTAAAGGCTGTAGCTAGACTGAAGAGGAGAGAATTGGCTAGCTAGGGTGTGCGGGTCCACCTCCTCCTCCTTGGGCCACCTGAAAGTTGATGTGATTGGCTATGCAGGCTCTTTTGTGGTTCCATATGAAATTTAAAGTAGTTTTTTTTTTTTTTTTTTTTTTAAATTTTGTGAAGAAAATCAGTGGTAGCTTGATGGGAATAGCATTGAATCTATAAATTGCTTTGGCCAGTATGATCATTTTCACAACAATGATTCATCCTATCCATGAGCATGGATTTTTTTTTCCATTTGTTTGTGTCCTCTCTTATTTCCTTGAGCAGTGGTTTGTAGTTCTCCTTGAAAAGGCCCTTCTCATTCCTTGTAAGTTGTATTCCTAGATATTTGATTCTCTTTGTAGCAATTGTGAATTGGATTTCACTCATGATTTGGCTCTCTGCTTGTCTATTATTGGTATATAAGAATAACTGTGATTTTTGCACATTGATTTTGTATCCTGAAACTTAGTTGAAGTTGCTTATCAGCTTAAGGAGTTTTTGGGCTGAGACAATGGGGTTTTCTAAATAATCTGCAAACAGAGATAATTTGACTTCCGCTCTTCCTATTTGAATACCCTTTATTTTTTTTTCTTGCCTGATTGCCGTGGCCAGAACTTCCAATAATATGTTGAATAGGAGTGGTAAGATAGGGCATTCTTGTCTTGTGCCAGTTTTCAAAGAGAATGCTCCCAGGTACCAAAAAAGATAGATAGACCAATGGAACAGAACAGACCTCAGAAATAACACCACACATCTACAACCACCTGATCTTCAACAAACCTGATAAAAACAGGTAATGGGAAAAGGATTCCCTACTTAATAAATGGTGCTGTGAAAACTGGCTAGCCATATGCAGAAAACAGAAACTGGACTCCTTCCTTACACCTTTTACAAAAATTAACTCGAGATGGATTAAAGACTTAAATGTAAAACCCAAAACCATAAAAACTCTAGAAGAAAACCTAGGCAATACCATTCAGGACATAGGCATGGGCAAAGACTTCAT
The DNA here is from genome assembly GCF_003255815.1 of Theropithecus gelada. Taxonomy (NCBI): domain Eukaryota; kingdom Metazoa; phylum Chordata; class Mammalia; order Primates; family Cercopithecidae; genus Theropithecus; species Theropithecus gelada. The sequence continues at coordinate 139,058,453 of NC_037670.1, forward strand.
GACGAAAACACCAAAAGCAATTGCAATGAAAGCCAAAATTGACAAATGGAATCTAATTAAACAAAAGAGCTTCTGCACAACAAAAGAAACTATCATCAGAGTGAACAGGCAACCTACAGAATGGGAGAAAATTTTTGCCCTGACAAAGGGCTAATATCCAGAATCTACAAGGAACTTTAACAAATTTACAAGAAAAAAACCAAACAACCCCATCAAAATGTGAGCAAAGGATATGAACAGACACTTCTCAAAAGAAGACATTCATGTGGCCAATAAACATATGAAAAAAAGTCATTATTATTGGCCATTAGAGAAATGCAAATTAAAACCACAATGAGACAACATTTCATGCCAGTTAGAATGGTGATTATTAAAAAGCGGAAAAAACAGATGCTGGTGAGGTTGTAGAGAAACAGAAATGCTTTTACACTCGTGGTGGGAGTGTGAAGTAGTTCAACCATCATGAAAGAGAGTGTGGCAATTTCTCAAGGATCTAGAACCAGAAATACCATTTGACCCAGCAATCCCATCAGGGGGTATATACCTAAAGGATTATAAATCATTCTACTAGAAAGACACATGCTCACCTACGTTTTTTGCAGCACTATTTGCAATAGCAAAGACTTGTGGAACCAACCCAAATGCCCATCAGTGACAGACTGGATAAAGAAAATGTGGCACATACACACCATGGAGTACTATGCATGAGTCCATGTCCTTTTCAGGGACATAGATATGAGTTCATGTCCTTTGCAGGGACATAGATGAAGCTGGAAGCCATTATTCTCGGCAAACCAACACAGGAACAGAAAACCAAACACCACATGTTCTCACTCATGAGTGGCAGTTGAACAATGAGAACACATGGACACAGGGAGGGGAACATCATGTACTGGGGCCTGTTGGCGGGTGGGGGGCAAAGGGAGTGAGAGCATTAGGACAAATACCTAATTCATGTGGGGCTTAAAACTTAGATGATGTGTTGATAGGTGCAGCAAACCACCATGGCACATGTATACCTATGCAGCAAACCTGCATGTTCTGCACATGTATCCCAGAACTTAAAGTAAAATAGAAAAACAAAAAAATGAAAGACTCCATTTAAACTAATCAGGAAATGAGCTGGGCACGGTGACTCATACCTGTAGTCCCAGCACTTTGGGCAGCCAAGGCAGGAGAATCACTGGAGCCCAGGAGTTTGGGACCAGCTTGGGCAACATAGGGAGACCCTGTCTCTACAAAACACTAAAACTTTAGCTGGCAGGGGTGGCACTTCCCAGCTACTCTGGAGGTGGAGGTGGGAGGATTGCTTGAGCCTGGGAGTTCAAGGTGGCAGTGAGCCATGATTGTGCCACTGCATTCCAGCTGGGTCACAGAAAGAGAGCGATCCTGTCACAAAATGAAAATAAAAGTAAAGTCATCAGGGAATGAAAGCACCATTCCCTCTTGCTTTCTGCCATTGTCTTTCTCCCTGGCCTTTCACCTCTGCAAAGTGGTGGCAGTAGTTTAAGCCAATAGATCACCTATAGTGCCTGGGTCATTGTGTTGTTTTCTCCATGAACTGTTCTTTCCCCTCATTCATCACCTGCCATCAAGCCTGGGTGTTCTTTCTCCAGTGCATCGCCATGTTGGAGAGGGCCTGCACTTTATTGTTTATTTGGCCAGGGGGCCAGGCTTCTTACTGCCTCTGTCACTTATTAGATCCTGAAGCAAACTCAGCAAATTCTCTGAGCCTTGGTTTCCTCAGCTATAAAAAGAGTGCAATATTTCGTCAGTCTCATGTGATTCAGTGATAATTAAAATGCATATTATGCATACAGAACTTAACCTAGTATATAGCACAGGGCACACAAATGAGAGCTTGATCCCTCCGAGACTGGCCTCAGTTTTGGAAAGGAGTTTTCATTACTCAGTAGTTGATGTGCTCTCAGTACAAGCACCTGTATGAAATCAATAGGTATAATCGCACAAGAGCAGAGAAATCACTAGAGCCTCCCTTGGCATTCTATGCTGTGAATGAGATTTGACGTAATTTAGATTCGTTTTGAAAATCTCTGAGTAGAAAAGAAAGACATATGATGATGAAGAAGAGGAAGAGGATGGAAAACACTTTTAAGCATTTACAGTATAGAAGACAATGTTCTGAGCGTCTCACATATCTCAACTGATTTCATACCATAACAATTCCAGGAAAGTTCATTATTATTCCCATTTTTCAGATGAGAAAACTAAGCCAAAGTGAAGTCACACCACCTGCAAAGTGGCTAAACCAGTGATCATTCAACAGCTCCTTGATGCCAGAGAGCTGAGTGGGCATGCCTGTAATTCTCTTACTTTCTCCTGATGCTTACACAATGGGTGCAGTGGCACCAAGCAAAATATCCTCAGGTGACAGCAATTAAAGGAGGAAGGAAGGAAGGAAATGGGTTCCTTCTATAAGAGAGGAAAATATTCCCCAGAAGTCCCCAAGTATATTTTTCTCTTGCAATTTATTTTCTAGAACTATGCCATATGGACACCTTGAGCTGCAAGAGAGGCTGAGGAAGTGAGCACCCGGCCAGAAGGATGGGATTACCTTGATAGATTTCTACCCATCAAGATTCAGGGCATAGAGCTGGGCTTGATGCCACCTGAAAGACGCTTGGTGTTCTTTGAGCAAGGCAGGTGACTAACTGAGTTGCTCTACGTAAGTAGCTGACACTAACACAGTTGGAATACAGAGCAGATATTTCATAAATGATCAAAAGGAAGTTTGAGACTTGCTCACATTTGTATAGAGAGGTTCAAGATGAGACTCCAACCCCAAATCCTTTGGTCTGGTGAAAAACACTAGTGATTTTCACACTGAGTGCCTCAGAGTTTCTATAAAATTTGTATCAGAATATTATTTTAAACACGTGTTTAAAAATGTGGTTTAAAATACGGTACACATGTATTTTTCTCATAAATATGAAGTTGACAAAATGCAATCGCTAGTGTAAAACTGTGTTAGTCTGTGCTGTCAGTTGGCTTGGTTTTTGTTGTTGTTGCTTTTCCAACTTGAAGAAAAGAGTCTCCTGCCATCTCTATTGAATCATGAAGTCTCCTGGGATTGCTAGGAAGGATATTAAAAATGATTCATAACCATTTATCCATATTAATTTGAATTTTCTCAATACCAGACAACCACTACAAAATAATCAATTGGGTGTTGACAGTGATATAAGACTGCAGCAGCTCCAAGCAAATTTGAAATAATCTCTAATTTGAAATTGTCATGTGTATCTGAACAGCTGCATTATACTCACTGACTGACTTAATATCTCTCTGAGCCCTGCTACCTCTCCAGCCGCACACGCTAGCTCTCCCTGCCCCAGAAGCCTCTGCTCAATGGTGAGAACACCTTTCTTGCCTCAAGAATTTTTGCACATGCTATTCCCTCTAGCAAACATTCCTCGTTTAGATAGATTCAGCTCATTCTTGATGTCCCAGTTAAAAGGTAATTCCTTCTCTGACCTCTCAGATTAGGCTAGTGCCCTGGGTTTCACACTCCCTTTTGTACCCTTGAGATTTTATAATTATTTCATCCATTGCTGTCATTCCTTCTGAGCTGAGGACTGTCTAAGGGCAGCAATCATGGATGCCCCACTCACTATAGCCTTCAGCTTCTAGTACCATGGAGAGCCCGTGAAAGTAATCAATTATGTTTGAAGAAATAAATGTAACATGAAAAAATAAATTTGAATTTAGATGTAATATTGACAAAGAGTAGATACGAAGGATGTAAAATTTCTGATTTTAAAGAAAAACACTGAATTGAAGGATGACATACAGTGAAGTAAACACGTGCACTCATTTTAAGTGTGCAAAATGAGTGCACCTTTCTGTACGTAAACATTTGGTTAACCACCATCTTGACGAAATATAAAACACTTTTAGTGACTTTCCCCTATAGCATTCCCAGTCATACCCCTTCCCTATTTTCTCACTACCAGAAGTAACCACTATTCCGATTCTATAACCACTGATTAGTTTTTGCCAGTTCTTAAATTTCAAAGAAATAGAAATTATTCAGGATGTACTCTCTCATGTCTGGAGTCCTTCCTTCAACACAATAAGTTTGATCCATATTGTATGTACCAGTAGTTTATTTCTTTTTATTGTTTTATAGCACTCCAGTTATAAATACATAATAGCATAATGTATTCATTCTCTTCTTGATGAATATTTGTTCCCTTCTTCCAGTTTTCAGCTGTAATAAAAAAAAATACTGCAATGAACACTCTTGGGCAGGTCTTTTCTGTGGACACATGATTGTTAAAAGAGTTCTGCTTTATCCCAATCATCAAAAGGCAAAAACAAAACAAAATACACACAATCAGCATACACTCCTATGATATTTAGGAGTAACCTGTCAGTTCTTAACAAACCAAAAAGAAATCAGAATAGCATTAGATGTTATTGAAGAAATGAAAGAACATCCCACTTGATGACTGAACCAGAGTGCAGCATCGTTACAGACAGAAAAACTTGAAAATCTAATGAAATGGAAAACTCAGGTACGGTGGTGTACCTAACAAAAAGTTGTCCACAGAAAGACAGGAACATAAGTGTTTACAGCAGCTTTATTCATTTTAGCCCTAATCTGCAACAACAACAAAAACAACAACAACAACAAAAGACAAAATAACGCCAGAAATCCTTAAAATATTCTGAGCATTTCATTTATTTGGGGGAATATAGAAAGATTCAGCTATCCTATGAATGTACCCACAATTCTTAGATTCCAATAATTTTCTGCATTTATATAGAGCTTTACAATGACAAATTTTCCATACGTCACTAGGTAATGAGTGGCAGAACAGGAACTCACATGGGGACTTGTGAGGCTAACTTCCGTGTGTTTCCCTATCACATCCTGATTGCACCTCATCAGGAAAAGCTACGCTCAACATGATTGCTTATGACAATGTGTATTTAATTTTTAATATTTTTAAAGCTGTGTCTTATACTTTGGAGGATTTTTCTAATTAGAAATAATTAGTTGCATATGCATTCTGATCTACCCTTGTCGGTGGGTATCAAACTTTCCTATCTTATACCTTGTCAATCACCCTATCAAAGAGCTTGTAGCCTATTGTGAGAGACACACATTGGAGCTTCATTCTGACTGTCAATACACATTCGGTTATTACAGTTTTCATTCAGGGTAAATTCCACAAAATAAAAGAAAAAAAGTTTCTTCCTAGAAGACTTCTCAGAGCTTTTAAAATGGCAATGTGTCCTCTAACTGTATGAAGAGCTAGCTAGACTCTTCTGTACTTCCTAATGGAATCCCATTAACAGTACTTAGATATTTCTCGAAAAAACAAAATTTGGGAAACTCCTTTCTAGACTTGTACTTTCGTTGTTATCTTTTGAAAGCGTAACTTTCATCTATTCTCTCAATGCTTTGGTAACTGACGATGGAAACACCAACAATAAATGATATTAATGGATGGCAATGGACCCATGTATTGTATCCCTTTCCAGACAGAAGATTTGCCTCTTGACAGGAGCTATCAGGACTAAACTCTGACTAATGTTGTAAGCTTAGGCGCTGTGCTGGTAGAAGACAAGTATCTGATGTGGTGGGGTGGGGAGAAGTTTAGTTAAGAGCCTGAGCTGCCTAAAAGTAGTCTGGCTCGGGGAGCCTTTCTAAATCCAAATAAATATGGTCAGTGAGAAAAATGGTGATAAACACTAACTTGACTCACTAAAAATATCGGTTCTGTTATGTCATCTTGAGAGGCAGCACACATAAAACATTTACCTTTTCATCTACCTTCACTATAACAACCAACATTTTTAAGATCTATATCTTGATGGGCATACTCAGCAGGGAAAATTGCTTTCCACACAACATGTCTGTAAAAGTCTTTTTTTTTTTTTTTTCTTTTTGGTAAGCTTTTAGTCCAGATTGCCTGGCTGACAGAATTTATCTGCAAATAGTTTTGTTTGTTTTTACCACTCATGAAAAATCACACTATAGTCTGCCTATCGTTGGACGTTTGGAGTAATATCCATTTCGGTAAAACCTATTACTCTTTTGTTTTTTACTGACTTATCCCCTCTACAATGGTGTGCAATAATTTATTCTATTTGTGTCAGTAGAGCTGAACTGTGTTTTTTTAAAAAAATTCCAATTTGGTTTAATAACATATGCTATCTATCTATCTATCTATATATATATATATATTTAAGTGCATTCATTATTGCCTCCTTAATTTATACTGAAAATGATTTGTTATTCCAAAAACTTTTAATTCTAGATATAGTGGAAAAGGAAGAAAAATACTCAACCATTAAAAATGAAATAATTATTAATTTATTTTAAAAGATACACTAAAGTTTAACAATCTGGGAATTTGGATATAGAGTGATTTTTAAAATACATTTTAAATATACTTGTGTGTATCTTGATTTCTACAAAAAGAAGATACTGGATTGATCAAAAATATCAAAAATTGCCTAAAATATTTTATATTTGTAGTTAATTTTGACATCTGTTCCACCTATATAGGTTTTGATTTCGTAAAACAAAATATGCTGAGAAAGATGAACCAGTGTATGTAAATTATATGAGGTTGGGGTTAGTTCTGTCTTCCTATTTTATGAGACTAATTACTTCACCCAGTGTGATTGGCACTATTAGCAGCAAGTTTAACAGTCTGGACCCAGACTGTTTAGGATTAAAGTGTGGTTCCTTCACTTATTGGCTCCCTAACTTTGAATCAGCTGTTTAGTCTCTTTGGGTTTCAGTTTCCTCATCTGTAAAATTAGGATAATTACAGAAATTGTCTCATATGGCTGCTCTGAGGATTCATTTAGGTTAATATGTGTGAAGCACTAAGAACACTTGCTCTATATAGTAAAAGTACATTATCATGCCATCATCAATCATCATCATCATCATCATGATCATGATGTAAAGAATGTAATAGAACTGATCCAATTATGTGACTAGACAATTTACAGACTGGGAAACTTAAGAGGAAAAATGTCTTTACTACTAATACTCAAAGATATAAATACATAAGCAATTGCCATTTCTTGTGCATACAACTGGTGATAATTTAAAACTCTGAGGTCAGAAAATTCTAGAAAACAGGAATTCTCATATACTACTGATGGGGGAATAAACTGGCGCAATCACTTTACAGCATCCAATGAAACTGAAAATGCTCATAGTTTACAATCCAACAATTCCATTTCAAGGTATCTATCCACTAGAGAAAACTCATACCTATCCACAAAGAATTATGTATAAGGATATTTATTACAGCACAGTTTTTGAAGGAAAAAGGAAACAATTTATATGTCCATTAATAGGGGCATAGATAAATAAATATATCTATATCATGGAATATATACAGCAATTAAGAGAAATGAGGTAATTATTTATATTGTAACAAGAATCTGTCTCAAAATCAATGCTAAGTGTAAAAAAGAAGTTGCAAAACTATATGTATGTGTTTGTGTGTGTACATATATTAGTATAATATTATATAAGTGAATTAAAATCCTCAGAAAACTTTACTATATATTAATCATAAATCATTTTTAAAATTTAAAGTTTAATTTTACAATTAATTGAAAATATACAAACAAAATTTATGACAGTGGTTGTTTAGGCAAAGGGAGAATTTGAAATGTGAAGAAAAAAGGACTCCAAATTTAGTTTCTTTATTGAAATGAAAAGACTTGATATAGCTATACAAGTAAGGTTAACATTTGACCTTTGGTGGTGAGCATCTCTGCATTCATTGTTCTTATATCTGAATGTTTTTGAATTTTAAAAATTTCTCAAAACACGTATATGCAAACTAAAGTTACAAACGTAGGAACTCTACAAATGTCAATTGATCATTAAGAAGGGCAAGAAATAAATTTCAATTGTACATCAATGAAGGACATTGACATACTCTACTTTGCGAGCTCCTCTAGGTCAAAATCATGCTTTATTTATTTATATTATTTATATTTATTTATTGAGATGGATCTCATTCTGTCGCCTAGGCTGGAGTGCAGTGATGCAATCTCGGCTCACCGCAACCTTCGTCTCCCAGGTTCAAGCGATTCTTCTGCCTTGGCCTCCCTTGTAGCTGGGATTACAAACACGCACCACCACACCTGGCTAATTTTTGTATTTTTAGTAGAGACAGGGCTTCACCATTCTGGCCAGGCTGGTCCTGAACTCCTGACCTCAAGTGATCCACCCTCCTTGGCCTCCCAAAATGCTGGGATTACAGGTGTGAGCCACCATGCCTGACCACTTTATTTATAATTATATCTGCAGCCCTCACCTCAGCACGTGGCATATAGTAAGTGCTCAACAAACCTCCATTAAAATATGCTGAATAATAATTTATCCAAGACATTAAAAAGTTCACTCTCATTAATTATTAAATGAATAAAATAATATTAAAACATGAAAGAACAAGGAGGTATTTTAAATATGTTTGCAAAAATTAAAAATAACAATTTTCAACATTAATGGAGTATAGGAAAACAACTAAACTCACAAATTCCTGACAGCAATTTAAAAGGGAAAGCACTTTGGCAATAAAATCAGTAATTTCCCATTCTTGGAAATTTATCCTAAAGAAATAATCCGAAGATGATGAGAAGGACTATACACATATATATTTACTGCAGGGTTATTTATGGTAGAAAATGGGAATCAGTGCAAATGTCCACTAATCACAAATGTCTAATTAAATTGTGGTATATCAATGTGTTAGAATATTATGTAGCTACTAAGACAATAATTATGAGGGCATGGTGACAATCTGACTCATACCAATTTTTTGCTAGAAATTATTCATCTGGAAATTATAGATAATGAAGCAAAATTTATGAAATTATGCTAAGTGAAAAAAGTGGGAAAAAAAAGATTATATGTGGTCCTGATTAAAACTATGTAAAAGTTATGCATGTACATGCCCAAGATGAGAAGAGGTTTAGAGAAAAAGTATTTTTTCCTAACAGTTAAAAATCTATTTTATAGTGTTTTTAAAAAAGAAAAAAAAGGCCAGGCGTGGTGGCTCACACCTGTAATCCCAGCACTTTGGGAGGCCGAGGCGGGCGGATCACGAGGTCAGGAGATCGAGACCATCCTGGCTAACACGGTGAAACCCCGTCTCTACTAAAAAATACAAAAAATCAGCCGGGCGCGGTGGCGGGCGCCTGTAGTCCCAGCTACTCGGGAGGCTGAGGCAGGAGAATGGCGTGAACCCGGGAGGCGGAGCTTGCAGTGAGCCGAGATCGCACCACTGCACTCCAGCCTGGGCGACAGAGCGAGACTTCGTCTCACAAAAAAAAAAAAAAAAGGTATTATATCTGTTGTTGGGATCAGTTTCAAAGCATTTATTACACAATGACTATTGTAAAATCTAGTCATAACAAAATAATAATGCTCTTAGGTGACAACTCAGCATTTAATGTGGAAGATAAAAACGGGCAGAATAGCTCCTGGTTGTTATATTTACTTCGAAAAAAATTGCCAATAAATCTTAGAAAGAAAAGTGTAGATAATTCCTCTATAATTAGATTAAGGCCTCGATATATGACAGAAATTTTAAATTGGCAATTTTAGCTGTTACCCATGCTTTCAGTGTAAATATTTGGTCGCATTTTTAGAAATGTGGAATTTAGGAATTTTACGAAAAATTTCCTACCTGGAATATCTCTCTTCCTAGTAGTTTAATTTGTTCATTGAATTCTGCAGAATAAAAGCATTTCTCGCAAAGAACTGCTGTAATGAAATACCAAAAGTTTAGGATACATTAGCCAGTAGGACCAGAGAAAGCCATGTGTGTGTGTGTGTGTGTGTGTGTGTGTGTGTGTGTGTGTGTGAATAAAAATATGATTCTTTTTGGTATGAATATGACAAATATGAAAATAATATTAAATTACATATGGAAAATGTTCTTATTAATGTATTGTTTGAGATTACTAGAGAAAGAATTGTTATCTAGTATTAACCAAAGCAGAGAAATAAGAGAGAAAATGTATGCTTTATACTTTAAATCTAAGACATAGAGAGACCAATTGAGATTTTCAGAGGCTGTCATCCCTGGATGCTGTGTCTCATTTATACATTACCTGGGAGAGCACCGTGAGGCTGCATATTCTCAGCTGTTGAATGTGTTCTGCTCATTTTCCAGCAGAGAGGATGAGTTTAATGTTTTCTTGGCAATGTGTACTTTTTCACTTTTGCTGTTTCTGTTTATCTGTCTACTTGCTTATTTATTGTTTGCATTTAGCTTGCCCTGCAAGTGGTTCTGAGAATTGTAAGGTGAATGGATAATACCTACAGATAAATCTCTCTTTCTTCAGTTTTTATACTGGGGTTTTTGGAGGATTCATTCCTTTTTTGAACTTGAATTTTTCTTTTTTTACAATTTTTATTTTTGTATTATACTTTAAGTTCTGGGGTACATGTGCATAACATGCAGGTTTGTTACATAGGTATACATGTGCCATGTTGGTTTGCTGCACCCATCAACTCGTCATTTACATTAGGTTTTTCTCCTAATGCTATCCTTCCCCCAGACCCCCATATAGGTTTCTTTTTTAGGTTTATGAACCTGCTCTTAGACCCCAAATTTCTTCCCAAAGAAGTGCAATTCTAATCAATAACTCTGTCCATCACATTAAAAAAACTCTTTCTCTTTATTTAAAAGATGATGCTAGTTTCAAGGTGTTGGGTAAATCGTGAAAGCTCTTTTTGGATGCGTTGGTGAAATAAGAGAATTGGTTAACATAAGCCCAGTGGTTCAATAAGAGTTCCACGATTTTCAAAAACCTTTTACTTCACTAGCTTTTTAGAGAATAACTGCACAGTTAGATTAAACTCTGGGGGATGGTGCTTGGTGAATAAATAGTTAGCAAACAATTGGAAAAGAGACATGGGAAACAATCATAGCCCTGGCTACATCAATAGCCACAAACCATATTAATGATTTTGGAGGGAAGCTCAGCAAAATGCTAATTTATTTAATAAATATTTAATAGTGTATGATTTCAATAAATAAATTAGTGTTTACACAGTAAAGAATACAAATGTTTTGTGCATACCTTCTTGACCCTCTTCCATAGTTCTTCTTGGATATTTCCCAAATAATTATTTTTAAAAATGGACATCACAATATTTCTGCTCATAGCAGCTTATGATTGGTAGTTAAATCTATAAAATAATCCAATCGTTTATCCCTCTTATCTTGAGAATGTTTAATCAACTTTGATATTTGCTTTAAATTAGCACTGTCAAATGTACATTTGTATAAAATCTCCCAAATCATGAAAGATTTATCATTTGAAATGTATTTGGATTTTTCTCCAGTTAATCAGATGGATAAAAATTAGGACTACTGTAACCAGAACAATTAATTGAGTTGAGCTGGGTGTTATAAAAAATGAAGAAAAAAGTTCATGGTGTGTTTTGGTTACATAAATGAAACTAAGCGCCTATTCAGTAACACAGAATTGGCGTGATGAGAGTTGCCTGTGTCCTTTTCAGGAGCCCAGGTTAATAATTGAAACATAGATCAGAAGAAGAGGGGTCAGGAGGTGCATTCTTGATATTAAGTCTATTGCTGGCCCTTTATGGGCTTGTGTAGGTTAATTAACTCTGGAAAGACTCAGTTGCCACTCCTGAGAAGTATAATGAAAAACAGTCACTTGCCATTCATTTCAGCAACTAGGCGTGAATGCTGATGACAGTGGTGTGCAGTAGACGTAGCAAAGCCCTAGCTGCTGGGGGCTGGAGACAGGCAGGGGAAAGTGTGGTGCCAAAGTAGCACAAACAGAGATGTGCTCCATAACACTGACATGCCTACCACTTGTTTGGGAAGTACAGGAGACCCAGTTGATCATGCACTCATCCCCCTCCTCCTTCCTGAAAGAACTCTCATTGAGAATAGAAGGATGATTACCAGAGACTAGGAGGGGTAGTGGGGGTTGGGGAAGGGAGGTGGGGATGGTTAATGGGCACAAAAAATAGTTAGAATGAATGAATCAAGTCTAGTATTTGATAGCACAACAAGGTATCTGTAGTTGATAGTAATTTAATTGTACGTTTAAAAGTCCTAAAATAACATAATGGGATTGTTTGTAACACAAAGGATAAGTGCTTGAGGGAATGGATATGCCATCTTCCATGATGTGATTACTATGCATTGCATGCCTATATAAAAATATCTCTTATATTCCACAAATATATATATCTCTCTCTCTACTAGGTACCCATTAAAATTTTAAAAAAAGAAAAGAAAAGAACTCTCCTTAGTTCCGACATCCACACTCTTCCTTGCACTCATGCTTTTCAGGGGAGGCATGACGGTTGTCTGGTCCCTAGAGCCTTCTCTGTCTCCTTGATTCATTGAGGACTGGGCACACAAAGCAATTGGGATGAAAGAAGCACAAGGCCAGGCTGACGTGAAGGTGGTGGGTGAGAGGGTAGGGCTGGTGTTTCTGGCAGCAGATTTCCTCAATCTTAAAGAAACACTAGAAAGAGAAAGTCCATTTACTGCCTTTACTGCCCCTGGACATTTACCTGGAGATGTTAATCCCTGCCTTGGGCAGCTTGCATTTTAAGAGGGCCAAGAGGCTAAAGATGGTGAAGCAGAAAGGTGGCTTAAACTGGACCTCAGAGGAAGGATAGATTTGCAAAAACAGTGGAGAGGCAAGAGCATTTCAAGAGATAGTTAAGAGCATAGACCACTGCACCCCATGCAAAAAGACAAAAACAAAAAAAGTGGCTGATTTGTTCATTGAGCAACGCGGAGATACTAAGGCTAGAATAAAAAAAAAAAAGTTATGAAAAAAAAAAACCCATTTTGATAGATGAGGGAAATTCACTGGTTCCTCATCCAGTCATTTCTCTGCCCAGCAGGGTGGTGTCAGGCAGGATGCTTGGGCTTCCTACTTGCTTTAAGGCACAGGCCAATATTCTGGCTTCTTTCTTCAGATGAAGAATAGTGAAAACCAGGCTGAAAGGAGTGCTGGCCCCAGGCAGGCAGCTTAATTGACCTTTTCCTTTCATATTCTAGTCCCCAGAAGTAGAGCCCTCTGTCCTGCTGGTAATGATGTAGTAGACCGGCAAAAGGGCTTCTGGGAATTTTATTCCTGAAAAAAGTGGATCTGATACTGCTTGTGTTTTTCATTAGTGTTCACTTCTAAGTGGGCCTTCCCTCTCCTCCCTTCACTTTGCTGCCTTAGCTTGCCATCTGAGTAACTGGTGAGGATGTACCAGGCTTAGGTTAAATTTGAAAACGGGCTTGCATTCCCTGGTTTGTTCCCATTCGTTTTATTACAATTTTGGCTCAGGGGACTCTGAAACATAGCTGGGAAATTGAGTTAGGAGTATAACCGTGCCTTAAAATGCGCCAAGTTATGAGGTAATTAATTAGGTTGGTTGGCTCCAGAGTTAACCTGCCAGGAGTAGATGCTATAGATGTTACTCTTACACTATAAAACACTGTGAAATCAGATTACTTTAAAATGACGTAGCACAAAGTCATGGTAGAAAGCAGTTGTGAGTATGGAGGCCCAGGTCTTCTATCCCAGCTCTGTCTTAAACTAAATGTTGGTATAGTTTTCCAACTCTTTGTCTTTAAAATGGAGCTAATATCCTCTAGCCTGTCTGCCTCACATGGCGGTTAAAAAGATCAAGCAAAACAACAGCTCATAATGTATAATTCTATACAAATAAGAGATGTTATTTAAAAAGGAGTCGTATAAACTCTGCACTTTGTAAACTTAAAGAGATTGTGCAAGGCCGGGCGCGGTGGCTCAAGCCTGTAATCCCAGCACTTTGGGAGGCCGAGACGGGCGGATCACGAGGTCAGGAGATTGAGACCATCCTGGCTAACACAGTGAAACCCCGTCTCTACTAAAAAATACAAAAAAAAAAAATAGCCGGGCGAGGTGGTGGGCGCCTGTAGTCCCAGCTATAGGGAAGCTGAGGCGGGAGAATGGCGTAAACCTGGGAGGCGGAGCTTGCAGTGAGCTGAGATCCGGCCACTGCACTCCAGCCTGGGCGACAGTGCGAGACTCCCTCTCAAAAAAAAAAAAAAAAAAGAGATTGTGCAAGAGCATCATCCTGATTAATTTGATCTCAACATGGTCTTTTCAAAATGATTTTTGTGAAATTGTGGATAGATTTTCTCTTCTTTTTCTCATGCTGGAGTATGTGTTGATCTTTACACCATGTAAAAGAGAGAAATTAACCCCCGATATAAGAAAAAAAGAATATGAGATTTGTTCATTTATTTTTGAGACAAGGAGATCTCACTCCATTGCCCAGACTGGAGTGCAGTGGTGTGACCATGGCTCACTGCAATCTAGGCTCAAGCAGTCCTCACACCTCAGCCTCCCAAGTAGTCAGAACCACAGGTATGTGACACTACACCCAGCTAATTTAAAGTTTCTTTCTGCAGAGATGAGGTCTTACTATGTTGCCCAGGCTGGTCCCAGACTCTGAGTTTGAGAAATCCTCCTACCTCAGCCTCCCAAAGTGTTGGGATTAATGAAATATTTTAAATTATTTCACTTTTTTGAATCTCAAAGTATTAAATATGCATTGTAAAACAGCCATACCACATAGAAAAACTATACTTAAAATTAAAATTGAAATCAAATCTCTCTAAGAGGGATCAACTAACTATACTTGAAACTATACTTGAAAGTTTTTTGTATGCTTATTCAATAGCAACTCTGGCTTCGATGATCCAAGTACCTGTAAGACAAGTGCAATCAACAATTCTTTTTGAAGGGGAATAAGCACTTGAATGTATTATATGAAAATATATGAATGCTAAGTACTGTTAAACACCCAAGATATTACCAAGATCATTTTGTTGCTGACATAAATTACATAGTATTTAATAAAACCTAGAAAGTCACTGATTATTAAAGGCAGAATTTTTATTTTTAAACTAGCTATTGTTACTCATTTTCATTGCTGTACATTACTTGTATAAACATAATGGAATTTTTTATCCATTCTGATATTAATGTCTAATTAGCTTACTTCCAATTTTTGGCTATTATATATCATATTTCTTAGAATACGATTTTATACATCTTTGCACACAAATATATATATTTCTGTTGAGTATTTGGAGTGAGATTGAATGCTCCGGTTTAAATAGAGGCTGCTAAACAATTTTCCAAAGTGGCTGTACCAACGTACTTTCTCACCAGCAATATATGAGAGTTCCATTCGTCTTTTGCGTTCTAGATATGAGTCTTTTGTTGAATATTCGTATCACATGTAACTTCTCCCGCTTTGTGGCTTGCGTTTGTCTTCTGATAGTTTCTTTTGATAAGTCAAAACTGTTAATTTTAATACTGTCTAGTTTAACAATTTTCTGTTTTAGGATTAGTTTTTTTTTTTTTTTTTTTTTGAGACGGAGTCTCGCTCTGTCGCCCAGGCTGGAGTGCAGTGGCCAGATCTCAGCTCACTGCAAGCTCCTCCTCCCCGGTTAACGCCATTCTCCCGCCTCAGCCTCCCGAGTAGCTGGGACTACAGGCGCCCACCACACGCCTGGCTAGTTTTTTTGTATTTTTAGTAGAGACGGGGTTTCACCGTGTTAGCCAGGATGGTCTTGATCTCCTGACCTCGTGATCCGCCCACCTCGGCCTCCCAAAGTGCTGGGATTACCGGTGTGAGCCACTGCGCCCGGCTATGATTAGTATTTTTTAATGTGTGTGCAGTTTAAGAGGGCTTTGCTCCTCAAGTTCAGAAGGATAAGCTCTTTGTTATCTTCCAGAAATTTCATTGTTCTACTTTTCATATTTAGAGTTTAAAAAATCAATTGTTATTTGTTTTTAGGTATAACATGAGCTAGGAAAGAATCAAGGTTAATTTCTTTCTCCTGGTGGATATCCAAATGACCCAGTACCATTATCAAATACACTATTCTTTCTCTCATCGCACTATAGTAGATGAATTAATGAGATGCGAATAGGTCTCTTAGTGGAGGCTATAGTTCAATGATCAATTTGTCTAAGTTTGTACTTTTAGCATACTACTTTTATGATTGCAGCTACATAAACTTTCATTTTTGGTATTATGAGGCCTCCAACTTTATATTTGTGTTATTCAGAATTGGGTTGGCTAATCTTTACCCTCTCAGTTTCCATAAAATATTTTTAAATTGTCTTAATGACACACAAAAAATTTGCTGGGATTTTTATTGTGTCAAGTTGAATCTTGTTTTTATTTTTATTTTTTGAGACAGAGTCTCGCTCTGTTGCCCAGGCTGGAATGTAGCAGGGTGATCTCTGCTCACTGAAACCTCTGCCTCTTAGGTTCAAGCAATTCTCCTGCCTCAGCCTCACAAATAGCTGAGATTACAGGCATCTGCCACCACGTCCAGCTATTTTTTGTAGTTTTAGTAGAGATAGGGCTTCATCATGTTAGCTAGGCTGATCTCAAACTCCTGACCTCAAGTGATTTGCCTGCCTCAGCCTCCCAAAGTGCTGGGATTACAGGCATGAACTATCGCGCTTGGCCAAAAATGGAAGTTTTTATAATTGTAACTCTTCCAATATGACAATTCATATGATTCCATTACGTAAACATATTTCCTTTATTTTTGCTCCATAATGTTCTGTGGTTTTGTCTATAGATGTCTTGACATTTTTTGCTAGATTTATTCCTAGAAATCTGGTGTTTTTTGTTACTGTTTTAAATGGCATTACTTCTAAACTTTATAGTTTGTTGCTGGCATATAGAAATAGAATTGATTTTTCTAAAGGAAAGCTTTAAATAACAACTTATGATACTTGCAACAAAATTTTTTTAGATGTCTTTTATCAGTTAAAGGAAGTTTCTGTTACTAGCTTTTAAAGTTCTTAAAATTTAGCTTTGTTTTTAATCACAAATAGTTGTTTATTTTTGTTGAAAGCTTAATTTTCAATAATTTGGGGCTTGAAAGTTGTATATTTTTAGCATAATCCCAACATGATCAGAGAACATACTATGAATTATTTCAATCTTCTGAAATTTATTGAACTTTTAAAAATTACTTAATATATTATCAGTTTTGGTACCTGGAATATTTACAATCAAAAAGGATATCAATGTTCTCATTGTTATGGGTGGTGTTAGGTATATACTACTTAGATCAACAGGCTATTTCATTTGTTAATTGTGTACTCAATTCTTGCCTATGCTTACTGAATTTTTTTGCCTACTTGTTTTATTAATTGGGATGTATACTCAAACTCTGCTGAAAATTTTCTGGTAAAATGTAGTTTAGGTGTACAAAAAGTAACTAGAAAGCTTCAACTAGGTCTTCTAATTGAATTCTAAGCCATAAATTGTCAGGACCTTGCATCAGGTACTTATCTATTAAAGTGGTAATTTGTTACCCATTTGGCTAGTGTTTCCTGTGTACACACTCTCTTGGTATGAAACCCTGAAAGGGAAGAGGGTTCAAACCTCCTTCCCACCCCTACGAGGCCCCAAACCTTATAAAAAACGTTTCTCAATTGTCTAAAACATGTCACTCTCTATGGTATATTTCTTATTCAAATTCTCATTAAAATAATCCTTAAAAAACTGACATTTTACAAAGTATTCATAATTGGTTTTGAAAGGGTAGATTGTCAATACTTTGTTATGAAAATTTTAATTAAAATACAAGCTACATTTTTATAGACACATAGTTCTTCCATATTTTCAACATGGTTAACAAAAAGAGCTTTTGAAAATCCTGTGTACTAACACAAGTTAATATAAAGATCAACAGGTTAATAGAATGTCAGTCCAGGCTCATACATTTGGCAAAATATTTGTATTGTTCTCTGAGGTTTAATGGAGATCAAGATGTTCTGTTAGCATCAAATGGCATCACTTCAAAGTAGTGGCAATTCTAATTATTTGAGTTTTTGTATCACTTCTATTTCAAAGAGTTAAAAGAACTCCCAGGCCAGCTTTCAGCAGCTCTGTTGAATTTGGTGCCCATAATGGTACTTGCAAATAAATCTATATGAAGCAGCATGTTGACGACTTTCAATATTCCAGATGGCAATTCCTCGGAATGTCTTTGGGGATTTTTCCACACAAGAAGTTTCCAGAAGAAAGCACACCAAGAGGTGGTGGGGCCGACTGGGAGAAGTGTCACAGTCGATGATGTATGGGTGCACGGGGCAGTGTGTGTGCATCACAACCCAAACCTGTCAGCATTTCTCAAAAGGTGCTGTCAGCACAATCAGATGCTAGGTGCTGAATATGAGAGAAATGCAAATAGGAAGATTCAAGTTCATCAAATTTGGACACATGGATTAAAAAAATAAAACTGGATAAAAACATAAAGGAAAGAAAACTAGCATGACGGTTGCTGAGAAAACACAGAAAGGTGAACGAAATTCAGAGGTTCACATTATGGTTAGATACCTCAATTATGCAGATATTATTAGATGGCAAAGGAATCTGGCTTTATTTCTATCGCTTTTCTTCAGAAATGACGTTTTGGAGGGCCTTTCTCCCCTTGCTTAATGTAGGTTATGTGATTATAGAAAATCTGGAAAATGGAGAAAAGTGCAATGAAAATAAATTCAATGAAATTCCCAGAGGTAAGCACAGTTAATAGTTTGTACTACATACCGGCACTCTTTTCCACATAAATATATATGAATTTAAGTAACCAATTTAATCACATTACACACAGATGTACCAAATATAAGGCAATTTATTTCTCCTAACTGCTCTGATCCCTATTTGGAGCCATCCTTGCTGCCTTGTCCCACCTTGGGTAGCAAGAAGAGAAAAGAATAAAAAAGAATGAAAACGACCCGTCTCAGATTTTCCATTCCCTGTCCTGCTGCTTCTCTGATTATCTTATTTAAAGTTATTTATGTACCCACTCCCTCATCCTACTTTATTTTTCTTTTCTCATAGTTCTTATCATTATCTAACAGCTTCTACATTTTGTTTATTACTTTTTTCAACATTTTTCTCACTCAACTAGAATGTAATTCCCATAGGAAAAGAGATTTTTTAAAATTCTTTTGTTTTCATTGCTGTGTCCCCGAATACCAAGATCAATGCCCTTTACAGAGCAGACCTTCCATTCATACTTGTTAAATACATGAATGAATGAAGTGCTGTGGTGGAGGTTCGTCTTACACAAAAGAAGAGGGGCTTTGACCCTCTGTTTTCTGGATTCTGTGGTCATTTTCTGTTGAAATGGTGCTACACTTGTCAGCCTATGACCTTAGCTATTTGTCCTGATCTTGAAACTACAACTTCTGGTGCCCTCTTTTTCCTGCCTCAGCTCTGCCCACGCCCTTTAAATCTCAGTGTGTCTATTCTTGGTCACTGGAGCAGGGAGACTTCTATGTCCTCTAGAAGCTGTCAGCAGGTCCTAGTGGAGACGACAGGAGGGGCCATAGCATTGCCTCAAGCTCATCTGAATTTCTTCCTCCCTAAGCCACCTTCAAACTCCCAATTCTATGTCATTTAGGTCATGGCATTAAACAGATAATTGCTATTCTTCTGTACTATTTCAATATGGTTGTCACTGGCTACATGCATCTACCGAGTACTTGAAATGTGGCTAGTCTGAATTGCAGTGTGTTGTAAGTGTAAAATACATGTCAGATGGCAAAAAAATGTTTTTAAAATGTAAAACAGCTTAGTAGTCATTTTATGTTGATAATATGTTGAAATCATATTTTGGTTATACTGGATTAAATAAAATGGGTAATTGACATTAATTTCACCTGCTTCTTTTCACTTTTACAGGTGGCTACTAGGAAACATAAAAGTACACTCGTAGGTTGAATTTGGGGCTTGCATCATTTTTCTATTGGCCGGCACTGTTCTAAGGCTCCCTCTACCCATCTTTGGGAAGGAGGAACCTGTACCCTGGCCCCTGACTTTATGCTCTCTCCAATGATGCCTCAGGACTGGTCAGGGTCACCTTTGGGCTTTCCCTCTCTATTAAGCTGTTCTTGCACTGCTTACCTGACACTGGGTAATTTATAAATAAATACCTGAGACTGGGTAATTTATACAGAAAAGAGGTTTAGTTGACTTACAGTTCTGCAGCCTGTACAGGAAGCATGATGCTGGCATCTGCTTGGCTTCTGGGGAGGCATCAGGCATCAGGAAACTTAGCAAATTGGTGGAAAGGCGAAGGGGAAGCAGGCGCGTCTTACACGGCAGGAGGAGGAGGAAGTGGCGGGGAGGTGCTACACACTTTTAATCAACCTATTTCGTGAGGACTCTATCACGAGAACAGCACTAGAAGGATGGTGCTAAACCATTAGAAACCTCCCACTAGGCCCCACTTCCAGCACTTGGGAATAAAATTCAGCGTGAGAGTTGTGTGGAGACACAGATCCAAACCGTATTACCCTCCTTCAGTTGTCCTCCTTCTGCTCTCAGGGCAGCATGCCATGTGGCCAAAGGCTTTTCCTGGCAAAAGAAGTATCTTCTCTAAATTTATGTAAAATAATACTATGACTTAAGTGTTAAAGCTTGATCCTTAATATGCCAAAAGAGTGTAGAATATTCATTTTCTTTTTTCTTCCCACAAATCCTGGCTATACAGCTTTATTGTTTGCTAATAGTCAAACTTTTGCAGAAGTTTGGGCGCAGTGGCTCCTGCCTGTAATCCCAGCACTTTGGGAAGTCGAGGCGACTGGATCACTTGAAGTCAGGAGGTCGAGACCAGCTTGGCCAACATGGCGAAACCTTGTCTCTACTGAAAATACAAAAATCAGCCAAGCATAGTGGTGAGTGCCTGTAATCCCAGCTAATCAGGAGGCTGAGGCAGGAGAATCACTTGAACCCAGAAGGCAGAAGTTGCAGTGAGCCGAGATCATGCCACTGCACTCCAGCTTGAAAGACAGAGTGGCTCTGTCTCAAAAAAACAAAAACGAAAAAGAAAAACACCTCAAAACTTTTGCAGTAATGTGGGTTGTCTTGCTAGTATCTAAAGCAACAAAATCTTATCCTACTTTAAGCAAGTAGGATAATGGCTTTTTGGCCACTTGTATGTCTTCTTTAGAAAAATTTATTCAGGTTTTTTAACCTTTTTAAAATCAGTTTTTTTAAAAAAAATTTATTTATTTATTTATTTATTTATTTATTTATTTATTTTTGCTATTGAATTGTATGAATTCCTTACGTACTTCAGGTATTAGCCCCCTATTGGATATCTGGTTTGCAAATATTTTATCCCATTTCATAGTTGCTGTATTAGTCCATTTCATACTGCTATAAAGAACTGCCTGAGACTGGGTAATTTATAAAGGAAAAAGGTTTAACTGACTCAAAGTTTAGCATGGCTGGAGAGGCCTCAGGACACTTACAATCATGGGGGCAGGCAAAGGGAAAGCAAGCGCTTTTTTCACAAGGCGGCAGGAAGGAGAAGTGCCGAATGAAGGGGGAAAAGCCTCTTACAAAACCATCAGATCTGGTGAGAACTCACTGACTATCACAAGAACAGCATGGGGGAAACTGCCCCCATGATTCAATGACCTCTACCTGGTATCTCCATAACACGTGGGGATTATGCGGATTATAATTCAAGATGATATTTGGGTGAGGACACAAAGTCTAATCGTTATCAGTTGCTTTCTCACTTTGTTGCTTGTTTTATTTGCAGCTTTCTGAACGGAGGGACATGGAGAGAGGAGTATGAAGACGGCAGGAACTGAGGACAAGTGACCTTGAGTCATGATCTTTCCCAGGCGGGTGTCACTTCACCTATGGTCTTGGCTGCCAATTCACCTATGAATGCTCACAGATTCCCCCTTCTTTACATCAGGTAAATACACAAAAAGTGGTTTGAACAGAAAGTAGAAGAGAGGTTTCCTGGGGCAGTGGGGAGTGAGGAATGGGAAGTTATGGTTTAATAAGCATGAAGTTTCAGTTTGAGATCATGAAAACGTTCTGGAAATCGATTATGGTGATGGTTGCACAACACTGAGAATGTACTTAATGCCAATGAACTGTACACTTGAAAAGGTAAGTTTTATGTTATATATGTACATTTTACCATGGCAAAAAATTGTAAGTTCTAGGAAAATAAAAGTTAAAAATGTTGTTGCGACTTTAGATGGTAAATGCTTACGTAGTCAGAAACTTGGTAGCTGATCATCGGAATGGAATGGAAATTGCAAAGCAAAAATGTTACAGGAGGAAATGATGCAGCAAATGCTTACAAATCAATGTAGAGGAAATGACACGGAGCAAGTGATACCCTTTTGCAACCCTGTAAGAGTCCAAGCTGAAATGATCAGAGAAAGCCCCTCTTACCAAAAGTGTTTAAGGAAATAATTTACAATTGGTTAAACATTGACTGAGAAAAATATATGCACTTTGGCAAGAGGTGGTACCTGTAACACTCCAGTGTATGACCCTTATTGTTGAAAGAATACATGGAAACTTTTTCCTAACAGTGGTGCCAGTTGTCTCTCTAACAAAAGTAGTTTCGTGACACAACTTGCATGAGATCAGGTATTGGAAACAGTGAATCTGTGAGTTTTCTTTGGTGTTTGGCCCAGATCTCACACTCTATGTGGTGTTAGGGCTTCTAGCTCCTGTCACAAGTTGAGGCATAAATGAGTTAAGTGTAATTTGACAATAATTCAGAAGAGAGTGGCTTCTCTACAAATGTCAAATTATTACATTTCTATCCCCAAAGTATAATTAGTAATGCATGCACCCAAAATGGCTCAGTGAAAAATATTGATAATGCAATGTGAACATACAAAATAAGGAGAAATTTTGCCAGATTACCTGGCAAAATTATTGACTGCAATGATTAAAACATATGGCAGAGAAATAGGATACTTTTTCTCAAAAAGAGTTTTCATTCTGATGGCCCACACACCAGCCAATAACTCCTAACAGTTTTAGGAGACATGTCTTCGAGGAAAGTGAGAAGTTTTTCCTCTGTGGCTTTATCATGAATTCAATATCATCCTTAGCCAGAGGCTGCCCTGGCTTCGTAACTACCAATAACACTTGCAGAGACAACAGTGTCTCTCTAAATGAGCTTTAGAAGGTTGTCAAGGACAAGACTGCTTGGCAGAAAAATTCCATGCTACAAATGCCAACTTGCCCAAGTGCTTCAGGATGCCAGCTACCCAGACACATGGCCCTGAAATAGCTGGATGGAGACTTGGAAACCTTATTTTTCCCATTTCTGAGTGTTTGTCATTAGCATCTTCCACTCCTCTTCTTTCTCCTTCCATTCTTCTCTCCATCATCCTTATATAAGGCAGTTTCTGCTCCTGTTGTATCTCTTCCTACCTCTCTTTCCCCCACAAGCAGGGCGGTGGTCACACTAAGTGACTGCAACAATGGTAGCCACCTGGCATTTCCTGTTTCTGTTAGTCCTACCTCCATAGTAGTCTTCTCACCTAGGTTTCATGTCTCTTAGAATACTCTAGAGAGATAAAGACAAAAGTTGAATTTGGAAATGTTGACCCCACAAAAGCCAAAGATAAAATTCTCACTCGTGTCATATTCGGAGTTCACCTATGTTCCCATAGTGACACATCGTGTGTTTCTGTGATACAGGATATTAAAGGCATGGGTGTTAAGCTACTTCACTGCCTCCTCTCTTACAACAGGGTGTAATGCTGAAGGTTCTTTGGAAAAGTCCTTTTCATACTATCTCTTCTATGTTTAGTTGAGTAGCTATTTCTACCTTTATCAGCCATCCTCATAATTTTTGCCTGCTCTGTCAGTAAAAAGCAAGAATCCAAATTTCTCTTGTCTGCTCTTCCTGAATGACTTTCAACCCCCTCTTTCTTGGTTACTATCCAAAATGTTAAACTCGTAAAACACGGGTCTTCTGATTCACAGCTGGATGTGTTTAACCCGTCCTAGAAGCCTGTGCTTTGAGCTTTTAAATTATTTAGACCTGCCAGAGAAGTCTGAGTCTGTTTCATCTTCACCTTGTCTTTTATAATATATTTTTTTAATCTTACAGCATTTCCATTAGTCCTCATGGGCATGCTTATGGGCTAATATAGCCCTCGAAATCACCTTCTGGCATTGAAAATTCTGCCTTGGGGCTTCTAAAGCACTGGTAAGTCTGCAGGGACCCTTCTCCTCCAGGCCAGTTGAGTCGATTCCCTGGATCTTTAGAGGAATAAGAAACACACCCTGACAGTAATTCCCTCCATTGGGTACACCGGTGCTACATTCTGGCAATTGAGTGTTACATGTGGATTTTAGTTTATATTATTTAAAACATACACATTCATGCTATCAGAATGTCCTTCCTTTCACTGTCAGTGTAAAGGTGACATGTGTGACGGTAAAAGGTGACCTGTGTTATAGGGATAAAATACAAATACCATTGAGTACAATGCTGTAGGGATAGGGACATTGTTGTGTAGTGGCAACACGCTGGCACAGGTACCCAAAACCTTGCCCCCAGATATGTGACCTCATTCCTTGCTGGATGATGTAAAAACTTAATCTCAATATCAAATTCCTCCTATCTTTGCATATTTTCTTAAGATATTCCTGAGACAGCAGAATTTTTTTGTGTTTTTTGATAAAACTTTTTTTTTTTTTTTAACTACTTACACTTCAGCTTGAGATGGAAAATTTTGATCATATAGAAACAGAAAAAAACATCCTTAGGAAGAAGGCACTCACTCGGGGCTTTATCAAAACTTTGAAGAAAGATACTCCCCAAGTGTAAAACACAACCAGAATCCCTTCTGCTGTTGCCACTGCTAGAGTCATACATGAGCCTCTGGGTTGATCTGGCTCTGCAGACAAAAGCGCATGTCCTCCTTCACACTCATGTCTGTCCTTGCAGGGCTGGGGACTTCTTAGTCAAATAGGATGACCTGAAGACACAGGAAGACTGGCTCCAAGGCTTATGTGCATGAGCGGCTCTGCACAGTCCTCTGCTAGAACTTTCTATAATATGTTGGAGTAAGACAAAATAAGTAAGCTGGGTGTTGCAGGTTAAAATGCTCACTGAATATTCGAGAAGTTGCCCTTGTATACTGGTAGGTGGGAGTGAAAGTTTACAAAACAGTATGTGTAGCACAATTCCATTTTTATTTTAAAAATACAGAATAAAAAACAAGAAGTGGATATAGCAAAATGTTGATAACGGCTTCAACTGATCATTACATTTTTATTATTTTATTTTTTGCTCATTTGTAATGTTCTAAGTTTTAATGAGTACCTTGTATTTATTTGACTAGGTAATATGTTCACGTTGGGAAAAAGTGAAAACAATTAAAAAATAAATTTAGACATTAACAAACTTTGCTTCCTCCCTGTCTGTTCATCCTATTATCTCTGCTTTCTATTATGATACAAAAATTGTCAGCACTTTGGGAGGCCGAGACGGGCGGATCACGAGGTCAGGAGATCGAGACCATCCTGGCTAACACGGTGAAACCCCGTCTCTACTAAAAATACAAAAATTAGCTGGGCGTGGTGGCGGGCACCTGTAGTGCCAGCTACAGGGGAGGCTGAGGCAGGAGAATGGCATCAACCTGGGAGGCGGTGCTTGCAGTGAGTGGAGATCGGGCCACTGCACTCCAGCCTGGGTGACAGAGTGAGACTCTGTCTCAAAAAAAAAAAAAAAAAAAAAAAATTGTCACCAGTTTTTCATATATCTTCCCAGAGTTTCTTTATAAAAGTAAATTTAAATACAAAATTTTTACATAGGGTTTCCCTCTGTCACCCAGCCTGGAGTGGAGTGGTGTGATTATAGGTCACTGAAGCCTCAAATTCCTGGGCTCAAGTGATCCAGTGATCCTCTTGCCTCAGCCTCTAGAGTAGCTGGGAACACAGGCACAGGCTACCACGGCTGACTAATTAAAAACACAGTTTTTTAGAGATGGGGTCTCATGTTGCCCAGACTGGTCTCAAACTCCTGGCCTCAAGTGATCCTCCCTTCTTGGCCTCCCCAAGTGATATAAATTCTTATAATTTCCTTTTTTAAACAATAAGTAGGTTATTAATAGAAAACCCCTGGGTTTTTACTAGATTATTCTTCATAAATACAAACAACCCTGAATGTCAGTGATGGACAAAACACAATTTTCTTTCTTGCTCACTTTGCTTGTGGGCTGCAGCTCTGCTTTTGGCAGCAATAGGCTTCCTAGATCTTCTTTTTCTGGGACCCAGGCCAAAGGACTAGCTACTTTCTGGGACATGCTTCTTTCATGGTAGCTAGTGGAAATTAACGGTGTCACAGGAAGCTCAGACATAACTTGCATTCCCCTACTCCATTGGCTACAGCATGTCACATGCCCAAGCCCAACACTAGGGATGTATGATCTTATTGGAAATCAATGCTTTGTGTCATGTGTTTTTCTTTTAACAATATGTCCAGCAGGTCTATTTATTTGAATAGAGAGAAGGCTTCTTCACTTTTTAAATACCTAATTGGGGCTTCATTGTGTGGCTATACTGTGGCTTTTATATCCAGACTCTCATTTGATTACTATTATTCTGTTTTATTTTTTGAGACAGGGTCTTGTTCTGTCAGCCAGATTGGAGTACAGTGGCGTGATCATGGCTCACTGCAACCTTGACCTCCTGGAGCTCAAGTGATCCTCCCAATTTAACGTCCCGAGTACCTGGGACTATAGGCCTATGCCACCACTCCCTGCTATTTTTTTTTTCATATTTTTTTTTGTAGAGATGGGGGTCTCACTTTGTTGCCCAGACTGGTTTTGAACACCAAGTGTTCAAAGAGAGGAGCTCAAGTGATCCTCCTATGTTGGCCTCCCAAAGATCCTCCTATGTTGGCCTCCCAAAGTGCTGAGATTACAGTCGCGAGCCACTGTGCCTGGCCTCTAGCCCCTTATTAATGGAAACTTGGGCAGTTTCTAATATTTTACTGTGTAAAACAATTTTGAAATAAATAACCTTGTCTACATGTCATTTCATGTGTAAGCATGTACATAGTAGGATAAAGGCTAAGCTGTTCTATGAAAGAGATTCAGACATGGCTTCATGTTTATTTTTCTCATGCAACAGTCTAAATGGGGAAGGGAGGTTTCTAGTTTGGTGGTGGCTTGTTTCTCATGCTCATTCAGGGACTTTAAACTCATTCCTCCCACTTTTCTCAAGGTGTTAGTCTGCATGGTTGAAATTCGATCATGGACACATCCATATTTCAGGTCACAGGAAGGGAAACAGAGGTCATCAGGAAGAGCAGAAGCGCGTATCCAACATGTTGAGGTCCAGACCTGGAATCAGCAAACATCTTATGTTCCAGTTATGTTCCTCACAAAGACTCAGGAGCATAGCTTCTATTATTTGCAACAGAGGATGGGAAATGCAGTCTCCAGTGGGGCAACAACATGCCAGCCACCGTTCTGTCATCATGGAAGAAAGCAAGAAAGGCATGCCACTAAGATGAATTCCTAGAAATAGAATAGCTGGGTCTAAAAATAAATGCACTTGTAATTTTTGGAAGATAGTACCAAATCCTACTCTATTACAATTGAACCCTTTTATACTCCCATCAGCAATGTATGAAAGTATTTTTTCTCTAATTTTCCAGCTATGACCAGAGAGTGTAACGTCAAACTCAGGGATGTTTGCCAGTTTTGACAAATAAAGACGGTATCCGTTCAGTTTTGATTTTAATTTATCTTGTTTTGAATGAGATTGAGCATCATTTTATATGTTTAAGGTTCACTTGTATTTCTTTTTCTAGGAATTTCCTCTTTTGGTCCTTTGCCCATTTTTCTATTCAATTGTTAGTCATCTGCCTGTGATATGAGTTGCAAATATTTTCCCCCCAGCATGTCGCTTGTCCTTTGACTTTGCATATTATTGTGTGTGTGTATTTTCTTTTCATCATAATTTGAAAGTTCATTTCCTCCTCTGCTCTGTTGTCTAAAGATAATTTTGATGATCACAACTGGGTATAACTTATTAGTATCTAGTGGATAGAGGCCAGAAATGCTGCTAAACATGCTACAATGCACAGGAAAGCATCTTACAACAAGGAATTATCCAGCCCAACATGTCCGCAGTGCTGAGGTTGAGAAACTCAGGTGTAAAGGAACCAGCCCATGTTTTTTCTTTTTTTTTTTTTTTTTTTTTTTTTTTGAGACGGAGTCTCGCTGTGTCACCCAGGCTGGAGTGCAGTGGCGCGATCTCGGCTCACTGCAAGCTCCGCCTCCCGGGTTTACGCCATTCTCCTGCCTCAGCCTCCCGAGTAGCTGGGACTACAGGCGCCCGCCACCACGCCCGGCTAGTTTTTTGTATTTTTTTAGTAGAGACGGGGTTTCACCATGTTAGCCAGGATGGTCTCGATCTCCTGACCTCGTGATCCACCCGCCTCGGCCTCCCAAAGTGCTGGGATTACAGGGTTGAGCCACCGCGCCCGGCCAGCCCATGTTTTTTCTAACAATTTAGAACATTTCATATTTTACATTTAAATTTTTGACCTAGTTAAAATTTGTCCTGTTCAACAGTATAAAGTATATATCCAATGTTATATTTTTTTCAGATGAGTACCTAGTTGTATTAACATCAGTTATTACCCCATGTACTAATGCTCTATTGCTGTGTAATAAAATTCCTCCAAATCTTAGCAGCCTAAAACACACACATTTATGATGTCACGCAGTTTCTGAAGGTCAGAACCTGAGAGTGGCTTTTCAGGGTGGTTCTGGCTCAGTCTTGCTCATAAAGTTCCAATTATGCTATTGGCCAGGAATGCAGCCATCTGGAGGCTCAACGATCGGCTACCAAGATCATCCCCAGGGTTGTTGCCAGGCTTTGGTTTCTCATTGGCTGTTGGCTGGAGGCCTCTGTTCCTTGCTTTGTGGGCCTCTCAGTAGGTGCCTAAGTGTCCTCATGATACAGCATCTGGCTTCTGCCAAAGCAAGTGATCTAAGCCAAAAAGAGAACCTACAAAGACAAAAGCTGGGGTGTTTTTAATGGCATAATTTCAGGAGGGACGTACTATTGCTTCTGTGACATCTTACTCACTAGAAGTGAGTCACTAAGTCCAGTCCTCACCCAAGGGCAGGAGAATCAACCTCTAGCTCTTGAAAGTAGAACTATCAAAGAATTTATGAACATATTTTAAAACCACGTTACCCTGCTTAGTGATGATGCCTCCTTTATCATATATTAAATTCCCATATGGATAGGGCTAATTTCTATAATTAATGTGCATTGCTTCTAACAAGTTTTTACAAGGTAATTTTAAAAATTGTACCTCTGTTTATGATTTGTGTTAAGGGACTTTTTCACATTCATGAACTATTCTATGTGCTTCTACTAGCCTGGTGGATCAAATGAAATTATGGATATGAAAGTGCTTTGTAAATTCTAAAGAAATACTGTACTGGAAGGTTTTATGATTATTATTACTGCGTGATTATATATCCAAAAATTTCCCTATTTTAGTTCCAGTTTGATTTGATGAAATTGGTTTTTGGATCCAAGTTGGAATGCAAGTTGGGAGCCAATTGTGGAATTTTCCATCATAACATTTCCTGTGGATACAAAGTGAACTGAAACCCAACCCAGGAAACAAGCATAAAATGTGCCAACGAGTTTGGATTGACTAAATTTTATCTGCCACTCCAGGGTGATGTCTATTTATCCATTATGTTGTTATTTGGACAATCACAGTTATTGCAGGTGTGTATAGATCTGTGTCTCTGTGTTTGGTTGTGAACAGAGGAATGTGTGGCCCTCACATGATGGAGCACCAGCAGGAGTGGCTAGAGGTATATTGTGTGATATGAGAGGTGTTGGACTGCCCCCATCTCTCCCCCAACATTCTGCCTGTAGAGTCCTTCCTAGAGTCCCTTGTGGGGTTCTTACAGAAATTTTTCTAATTGCAGAGATGTCTTTAGATGTAAATAATTCCGAGGCAGGTAATACTTCATTCCAATTGATGATTGTAGTCCAGTTGAGAGCGTGGGAAAGGATAAAAGAAACGATGAGAACTTAGAGATGGGCAAGGAAACAGGAAAGGAGGAAACAGAGGTTGAGATGTGAAGACAAACTGTGTCTACAATAGGCATTCAATGCCAATATTAATGCATTTGACTTTTTACAATATGAAAGTTCTAATTGGCAGTCCATGTGTTGGACCTAACACACAGGTATGTTTTGTTTGACCAGAAAGATGTTTAAATATTTACAGATTTCCTTAAGAATTGCTGGATTTTCTTGAAAGAACAAGAAAAAACCTTGAAACACTGGGTCTGCATGATAACAATGAGGAGAGCTATGTAATGCCTGCAACCTTTAGATGTGGTATGGACCCTTCAGTTCACTAGAGTCTCACCAGTCCTTTATTCTTCCTCATCACGGAGGTTACATATTAGTTACTGCTTAGCTTACTTTCACTGTTGTCATTCATCCTAATAAAAATGGGACAGAAAAGACAGATTGGAGGGACCACATAATTTAAGGAATTGAACAGCAGGCTTTAGGGCGGGCCATCTACCTTGTGGGCACTTGAATGTGCTGTCTGTGAGTTAGATAGCGCTGAAGTCTGAAGCATCATTAGAGCCCTCTGTCAGTAATGTGCCTGTGTGTCCCTCCTTTGTCATCATATGCTCTTAAATACTGCGGCAGTCTCTTTAGTGTCCAATAGCCTGGGTAGCCTTCCCTTAGAATGCTTATCGGGCTGCACCTTGCTGCTATCAGGAAAACATGTGCTCGAGGTTGTGTTTAAATTGCAGTGACAATTGCACTGGCTGATCCACGTTCTCCATCACGTTCTCCCTTGGTCTATCGCAGCTGACCTGTCAAAGGATGCTGCCTTCGGATTACAGATAGAGGTTTTCTGTGTGCTGTTCTTGGCAGCAGATAGCAACAGGCGCTTCATCCATTTCACATGCCATTATTGAAGCCTTTATGTCCACCACTTTACAGGTTTCCCACGCCAGTTCTAGCTTTTTGTTAAGGCTGCTTTGGGTGACACGAGTCAGGGAACTGCTTTTGTTAGGAACTTCTTCAGCAGAGCATGTCCAGGAAGGCATTTGCAGCACACCCCCCAGGATACTCAGAGGAGAGGTTGCCCTCTCTCCTGTGCTGCTCAGCTGCCAGGGAGGGACACAACTGTGTTCACCTTATAGAGTGAGTAATTACTCCCTGAGGGAGAGTAAAAGGGTCTTAGTCTCCTTATGTGTACTCACTTCTTCAAGCTTTTCTCTCTATCTGCCCAGAAGTTGACCCACCACTCCAGGGGTCTGGCAGGCCAAGATCTCTGTGTATGCTCAGTTTCTAAACTAAAGCACATTGTGCTATTTATGTGGCTTCTATATCCTGAGTAGAAGGTAGACATTGGAACAATAACAAAAAAAATCTTCAGTGAGCACAGGTCAAATATTCCTAACAGTTGTTTGAACTACACATGACAGAGATGTCAGAGGCAGTTTTGCTGTGGACACAGATGTGTTTTGTTTTTTGTCCTTTTTGTTTTTATCCTGTGCATGGGCTGGATGTCACGGCTCATATCTGTAATACTCAGCACTTTGGGAGGCTGAGCTGGGAGGATCCCTTGAGCCCAGGAGTTTGGGACCAGCCTGGACAATATAGTGAGACCCTTGTCTCTACAAAAGTAATAATAAAAAATTGGCCGGGCGTGATGGTGCACGCCTGTGGTTTTAGCTACTCAGGAGCTGAGATGGGAGGATTGCTTGAGCCTGGGAGTTTGAAGCTGCAGTGAGCTATGAATGGGCCACTGCATTCCAGCCTGAGCAACAGAGCAAGACGCTGTCTTAAAAAACAAATAAATAAAATAAATCCTAAGCATCATCTAAGATTCAGCTACATGTAATAGTCAGATGTCATTAATACTCAATGCTCTATCTTTTACTCCTGTATCTTTAGCACATGGCTTTCTTTCCTGTGTTTGTTGCTTTATGGTCACAAGAAGGCTGCTACACCTTCGGCCTTAACTCTGCATTCTGGGCAGGAAGAAAAAGCAAAAGGAAGAAGAAAGGGGAAGCATTTGTATTGATAAAGCAAAAGCTCTCCCAGAAATCCCCAACAGACTTTGCTTACACGTCATTGGCCACAACTATGTCACGTAGCCCTCCCTAGGAGTTAGAGAATCTGATAAATAGAATATTTTAACTAAGCTCACTTCTGGCCTCCTTTCCCCCACCACCCACCTGTTCTGTGAGGAAGAAAAGAACAAGGGGAAATTGTTAATGGGCAGTTTCATTATTTAACAGTGACAGTCAATTCTTGTGAATTTCAGTAAAGCATATAAACATATTTTGGAAATTATTTATTTTTTCATTTTCCTCTTCTCGTAATTTCCTGCTACCTTATGACTTACTGGAAAGAAAGGAGTGAGTGATTTGTGGACGTTATTTGAAAGGAAATTATTTCTGGTGCCCATGACAGTGGAGTGGGTCTAACAGCTAACTCTGAAACACAGGGATCTGAGTGTCCTTGGAGCCCAATGGCAGCGTTTCTGCAGAAGGAAGCAGAGTGAGGCCGTGCAAATGTGGTTGTCTATCAGGCATGTTTCACTGTCTTAGAAAATTTGTTTTTTTTCCCTGTGCTAATTGTCCATTTCTGATTCTCCCAGACATTTCCTTCATGTTATCTACAGATCATCCAAAGGCTGAGTTGTATTTTTTCCTTATTATTGGTATTGGACTTTGGGACTCTAACCTGCTGCAATGTGCAAACACAAGTAAAGCAAATACATGAAAACATGAATAAATTCATTTAAAGTAAATTATACTTATAATTACTTTCTTGCATATTCAGCATAGACTTTTTCTCCTCAGGCAGCATGGAAACTTATGACCATTTTTCATTATTGCCCATACCATTAATAGCAACAATAATAGCATTCATTGAAGACCTTCAATATGTCATAGTTCTGTAAGGAACATGGCTGGAACCCTGGTGATGGGTGTCTACTCTAAAATAAATGGGGAGAAGAGTCTTCAAAATTTCAAGGGGGAGTAATAATTTTTTTGTAAAAATCCCAAGTGCTGACTGAAATGTGTGCAACTGGGGCTCTTCTTTAGTTTTCCTGTGGGCCCTTGGATGTTTCCCAAGGACCAGGTGTGTTCAGTGAAGTCAAATAGCTAGTCAAATCCTTTGCAGGTCAGTCCCTAACTGAAATTAAGTCATCAATATGACCAAGATGACTAGATATTTTGGCAAAGCCAGATGGTGAATGGAGAAATAAGATCTATGGGAAAGTGATGAGTAAGAAGGCAGAGGAAGAAAAATCAGAGATGCGAATTATCCAGCTTTCATTCAACCTTGTGGGTGGAAACCTTTCCATTTGTTGGTGACGTTTGGAAACTACTTCGTTATGCTTGTGGGGCCACAGTGGAAAACTGGGAGCTCCCCTACAGCAGGGATTGTTACTCATCTATGAATTCTAATGCCTAGCACAAGTAGAAAGTGCACATTGAAAGTTTGAATGAACGAATGAAAGAAAAGAAAACTAAACTTTTGAATTATATTTGACTTTACTAATGACTACATAAACACAACCAAAATTTGTATGGGATTGAAAAATAAATAAATGTGTTGGATTAGATGTTTTTTCAATAAGGAATAGAGGGGGCAATTGCAAGAGATGAAGGAGCAGTAGTATAAAAGTCATCCTGCATGGCCTTGGGCAAGTAACTTAACCTTCTTGAGCCTCAGGTAGTACGTACCTCACAGAAATACTGTGAAGATTAAATAAAATAACACATTTAAAGCATTTAGCACAATGCCCAACACCTTGCTGTAACTTGTCACTTTACCTCAGACACTACTAGTTTAACTGTTTTTTATTCCTCTGGGGATTCTTGAAGAAATTCTGGACCAAGACCAAATTGAGGAGTGTGATAATGGGAAGTCTTGTGGTCTGTAAGGCTTGCTGTTTTTCAAGTATGGCTCCAAGAAATGATTATAGACCTTCCTCAAAAGAGCAGTGCAGAAAAGAGAACTTATGCCCTGAAGCTAGGCAGACCCAGGCAACTCCAACTATAACGCTTGTGGGATAGAGATCCTTAATTGGGAAATTACGATGACACCAGGGAGTTTGAACAGAATTATCCAGGGCAATAAATCTTTAATAAAGAGGAAGCCCAGGGGACAGGACAAGGGACATATGAGGAAATTATCCAAGAGGGTGAGATTTAGATTCATGCTGGGGAGAAATGGGGAGCTTTGCCTGGTAAGAGAGGGAAGTGTGTTTAGGAAAGACCTTGGCTTCCTCAGTGCGAAGGAGAAATATCCTGTTCCATGATTGTGGGGAAGATATGAAAAAGAAAATAAATGTAGCTCAAACAACATGACATCTATAAGTGATGAAGTGTGTTGCTTAAGGAGTATAGCAAGAAAGACCATTCTTTCACAGAGACTGGAATCATCTTAAAGGCTTTCTGAGTCCTCATCGAATCAGCCAGTAACCCTATGGCTATCAGCTCCTCATCTGTAATATCTCAGCTCCCCAGCTACTCTGTTCTGGACTCCATCGGCTCTGGAATGCATGCTTTTGACGCCATTTATATCAGGATTCTGGTTTGTTTGCTCCAATTCACCTTCCATACAGTTGCCAGGGTATTTTTCAAAAACAAGAGCCTGAAGTTCTTATTTTCCTGTTAGAATGTCGATCATTGGCTTCTGAATGCTTTCTGCAAAGAGTTTACACTGACGACTACTAACACGTCACATCCCAGCAACACCCATATGCATGCATCTTCCTTCTCCTCTCTCTACCTTCCCTAAACATGCACATAAACTGTTTTTCTTCTGTTCTCCCCCTACCCGGTGAATTCTACTCACCTGTCAGTCATTCCTCCAGATGTTTTCTGATTCACTTACCTCCTCCTCATCTATAGCTGTGTTAGATGCCCCTCCTATGCTTACTTAAGCCCCTGTGCCTTTCTAGTGTCACCAACCTACCCAGTTGTCTTTTTACCTATTCATATGTCCTCATTACTTATGTGAGTGTGTGTGTGCATAGAAGGTCTTGTTACTTCCATAGAGATAGTATTTGTTACTTGGTAAATGGTGGAAACATTTTTCTAGAATAAAAGGGCAAATAAGTGGATGGCTCATGACTAACCAGAACAAATACTGAGCAATCAGCCTTCTGCTTAAGATCATTTTCTATGATACTGAGTTTCTTGGGTCTGACCTCACAGCTTCACTTGGGCTCCCCGGAAATCTCTCTTTCTAATTATTTACAGTGTTAAGTATTTTCAGTCATTCTGGATTTGATTTCCTTAATTTATCATTACTTCCAACCTTAGGTTATTTATTGGGTAGCCAAAAGGGCTATGCAGGTCATGTCTTCACCTGAGTAAGAATTCTTGATGGCAGTGAAGTCAGCCTCCTTCTAAAAAGATTAAGAGCCTTTTGTCTGGAGAATCATTTAATGAAAAGTGAATGTTCATATGTTGTCTTGCTGACTTTTAAAGGTAATTAAAGCTGTAAGTGAGCTAACAGTGAAGGTTCTTCACTGACTGGAATGGTTGCTGTTCAGAAACATTCTAGAAGCTGACTAGTTTAAGAAGAAACTGTCCCAAAATCTCCCAAGCAAGTATCTCTGACATAACTAAGCAGCAAGCTCATAAATCAAACTTATCTCACATAGTCACCATGCTCACCGAAGTTCTGAAGTTAAACATATCAGTTCTTAATTTCGTTTTGTTAATTTAACTTGGATTACATGTAGACTTTGATTTGAAGATTAGGAATATGACTAAATCAGTATAACATTTTCAACAATGTGATAAAAATAAAAATATTTAGTGTATAAAAATGCTTATAGAAGATGTTTATATTTAGTGTATAAAAATGCTTATTAATAAACTATAGAATTTCAAAATTGTTGATCTTAAGAGAGTGATAAAAGACATTGTTTTCTTGCTATTATCAGAATAATCGGTTATACTGCTGTCCCTATTCACCACTCAAGTATTAAACCATAATTTCCAAACAGTTTCTGAATTGTAGTTTACATTTTTGGAAACACAGTGTTGGTTTGCTCCCTTTCGTTTTCCCTCCTGTCCACTCCCTGCTAATGTCTCCCCTTCTTTCAGTCTCTGTCTAGAACTATACTAATACGGAGAAATGAACAAATGTTCTAAAACAGTCAAAAAAATTTTGTATTGCTAATTGTGCAAATGTATTTTTACTTGATATTTCTTGCAATTTCCCCTCAATTGTGTACTTCTTACTGTGTATATTAGCAGAAACTGAGAATATTGAAAGAAGTTAAGCATATTCGGCTGCCACTTTCTGGGAATGTAAAAATCTACCATGCCTTTCAAGTATTCTGCATTGGGTATTATTCATTTACTTTTTAATTATTAGCATTTATATCTTTTTTCCTATCTTTAAATATTACTTAAATGTTCAAAGGAAATATTCCCTCACTGCCAATCTGAAGAGTTTCTTTTTGAAGACGGAAGTAGCATGGGGAGTCTCAGATATGTTGAACTGAGCCAATCTAAACAGTTGGTGGTTGCTGTCGGAAGTAATTTTGAATCATACTATATTTGCTTTTCAGAAACAAGTGCAACAAATGTCAGTAGCTCTTCTCTAAACAATGCTCATTTGGGTCTCCCAATATATGACCATCTCAAAATTTTTCATTTGTCTTTAAATATTTCCTAATAGTAAATTTTGAGACCTCTATGATGCAACATGACTGGGGACTGAGAGATACTTCACAATGTGAGAAGCACATGGACAAGATGACAAATGCTTTGGAGAAGAATTCGCATGAATCCACGTCACGCCAATTCCCAGTGGACCTGTGTCTTCAAAACCCAAATCATTCTACTTGCTGGTAATCAACTAGAAAGCTCTTGTGGTTTTCTTGTTGAGTTTGGTAAGTTACCATAGTTCCCAAGCATTTTTTTTCTTCTTTTTAAATTACATATTAAAATAAAAGAGATATACACTTTTACAGACACATATATAACCTAAAGCAGCACAGGATGGCATGAAACACCTAAATCTAAATCTTCTCATGCCTTTTTTTTTTTTTTTTTTTTTTTGTAATTTTTCTTTAGGCTCAGTACTTAGCTTTCCATAACTGTGTTGGGACTCACCTTTATTTTAACTTCTCAATTAACATTTCTAATGTATATGGTTGAAGAATAATATGAAGCGCTAGAAGGTTTTATTATACATAGAAGTACAAGTAGATCTTTCCAAGTTAATTTTGCTTTACATTAAGTTCAGAGTCTCAGGAAATTGATCATGAAGGCCTATTGCAATTAAAGATTGGTTTGTTTTAGAGTAACCAAAAGTCACAAGTTTCTAATAACTAACTAGCAAGCCATATTAAAAGAGTAGATCACCCCAGTGGTTCTTCTGGGAGACAATTCAACCACCAAAAAGCCAGTCTTTTGATTTACACCTGAGTGATTTGGGATTATGTATCGGTTCTTACTATTGTGAAGAAGATCAAGTCTATAGTTGTAAAATAAAATGTGTTTATTTTAGAAATTTAATGTATGTCAGCAAAAATAGGCCCAGCAGATTTGATAAGTACTGGGTAATTCCTTTCCTGGTGATATGTGACCATCACTAACAGGTCTTCTAAAATCTTTATGTGTTGATGAATTAGCCAATTTGCACTGGTAAGCCATGTCTGATCCAGTTATTTCAGCCACCTTAATAATCAATGCAGATCACTGCATGATCGACTCAGCAGCAGGGATGGGAATTAATCATAACGACAGTTTTCTAGACTATGGTCCAATGTATACCCACTAATAGAGGTGGTCTTATGCCAAGGATTCTTTTCACAGGACTTTTTCTGAAGTTTCCTTCTTTGGTGTTCCTTTTGTTCATTTAGCTACAATGTCAGTTCAAGTTTTAAAACATCACAAGCAACACTGTTTATGATATCATCCTTAGATGACACAACTGATTTGACCATTAGGATAGGAAATCCATTTTTTAAAAAGCCCAGATTAGATTAGATTTCTAATCTAAAAAATGTAGCTTAGAAATTAAATCTTTTAAATGACTTGACAGTGTTTTTTTTTCCACTCCTGGTTCTATTGAACAAATTGAGAGGATAAACACCTGCTGGGTGTGTATACACACTTGTACACACTGATCATTTCTAAGTTCCACATATTTTTGATAAAGCATATACCTAAAATATGGGCTTGATGATTTTCTAAGATTTATTTCCACTCAACTTTGTAGGCTTTCTGATGTTAGTTTTGTTGGTGTATTTTTTTTACAGCTCTTCCTGCAATGCCTGTTCAATACTGCTCCCAGTGAAATTTTAAAAAATATAAAAATAAACATTTATTTTCATCTATGAGAAGTTATCAAATGTCTTCCTTCACATGCTGATAGTTCTTGCCTGAATCCTTGTGTGGCAATGTACACTCTGTCATGTTACCTTCGTGCCCACTGACACAATAATCATTAAAAACAATTGCATTGTACTCCCTGTGAAGTTTCAGGCTGGGGACAGAAGATTGTCAAGTATAAAAACATCTGTGACTACGACAACATCTATAGCTTAAAAATACTCATTCCTCAATGAACTTGAAGTAAATAACTGAAGTAAGTGAAACTGAGAGTCTATTTGACAAGTCTTCTGATATGATTAAAATATTGTGTAGGACTTGATGGAAAAATGTGATGTCAAAGGCTGTTTTTCAAAGTTTTAAGTTCCATTGAATGCCAAATGAGCATGTGAAAATCCCCTGGAGAATACCCACTCTGAGGTCCATTCTAACCTGAAACTGTTTTTTAATTGGTACTTCTACCAAACCTGAGTTTAACAATAGGGCATGCATCGACTTTTCAGTAGGGTGCCCTGTCAATTTCATTCTGTGGTATAAATGGTTTACCATATTCTAGGAAATATATTTTGAATTTAACAAAGCTTTATGGAGTGTCCAGTTCATGCTGGCTACAACAGGACAAAATCCACATGGGGATATTGTTCCTGGCAGATTCTCTGCTGTCTTGCCTGATCTTGCTTTATGAATCTTCCCCTATAGGTCTTTGTATTAAAGGGCCTGACTTTCCTTTAGGCTCTGAGAGATAGGAGTTTACAGTAACAGTTAATTAATGTAATAGTGTTGAGCACTTTCCATGTGCAAAGCATTAAGCTAGGTGTTGTCATTTGTCCTCTCCTTACTCTTTCACAAAAAAAATAAGAGCAATTTGGAAGATGTTAGTCAGTTCAGCCTGCTATACCTATACCTTAGACTGGGTAATTTATAAACAACAGGTATTTGTTGCTGAAATTTCTACAGTCTTGGAAGTCCAAGATCAAGGCACCAGCAGATTCAGCGTCTGGTGAGGGCTTGCTCTCTGCTTCAATTATGTCACTTTCTTGCTTTGTCCTCACATGGCAGAAGGAGCAAGGGTGCTACCTTGAGCCTCTTTTATAAGGACACTAATCCCATTCATGAAAGTGGAGCCCTCATGACTTATTCACTTTCCCAAAATTCCTACCTCTTAATATTTTAATATTGGATATTAGGTTCCAACGTATGCATTTTGGGGTACGTCAACATTCAGACCATAGAAAAGAGCAAGAACACATTTAGTGGTCCCAAGCCCTGGTCTGTAGAGATTGAGTAATTTAGGTCAAAAATCTAAAGATATTTAAGCTCGAGAGCTGTGTCTGAGGTGCTGAATTTACTTGGCTCTCAATTATCTTTGCAAATAATTTTACTGTTACTTGTTTGGCTTGTGGTCCAACTAATCATGAATTTAGTGAGCAGCAAACCCAAGAAGTAGGAAAAATATTCAATACATGTGGAATACTTAACATGTGGCCAGAGGAAAATAATTTTTTTGAGCATATTTCATTTTTAGAAACCCACCTGCCCAATCAACAGCCATTTCTCTAATAGGAGCATTTAGATTGGTAAGTAAACTAAGGCCATTTTTAGACATACCAGTTGGTTGGAGAATTTTTTTCACTGATTTGATGGTGTAAGTTCTTTAAAATGCAAGGTTTTTCACCAACTGAACAAAAGAGCAGCCTTTTCTACCATTTACTCTCTGCTAAGCTTATTCTTCTCAGCATTCCAGGACCAGAACAACATGACCGTCCCACTTTGAGGATGCATCCATGGTTTCTACCTCCTGGGACCTCGCCATCACCTTTTCTGTTAAATTAATATCTTTTATGGCTCAAGTTTCACTATATTCAAAACTTTATTTCCTCTACTTCTGGGGGATCTTTCAGGACATGGGTTAAAGGTAAGTCCCTCACAAGAGGAGAGACGTTGCTTCGGCTAAGTGTCCAAGAATGCTATCAACCTGGGGATGATTTATGTTACTTCTTGGTTTGGAATTTACCAAGCTTAGCAGGAAGAATAAATTTGATCCTTAAATCCAAGTAAAGTTACAAATTCTCAGTGAAGACTTTACCCCAAACCCAGGCCTAGATGAAAATCTTTTTCATCTACATTTGACAATGGGAGGGTTTTTTTCTTAATCCACAATTTCATTGACTGAATAGTCCTCTGTAGGTCCCAGTTCTATGTGGGGATCTCATCCCAGCTGTCTGGTCTACTTTCTGTGGAGACTGGCATCGTCCCATCACTAGGAGGTTATTGGTGATCAGAACTGGCATGCATCTTAAGGGCACCCATTGACTTAGCTTCATTGTCTACTTTGGTTTGAAATCTTCTGTTGGATTTCAACATTGAAATCACTGGATCCTGAGAATTTTCTTTAAGTTATTGCAAGCTCAGCTCTGCATTTAAAAGAATACAATTATACTGTATGCAGTATTTCTAGATATTTTCTATCAGGAAGATTTGCAGGATATGTAGCCAGAAATAGAGGTTCACAGATGCTTAAAATATCTGCTGACTAAAGTCACTTGAGTTGATCCCCCCAGCCTAACAAACTGCAAAATGTAGAATTTGTGTGAAACAATTTTGTATGCAATCATTTGGACTATTGTTAATTATCATAAGGTAGTTTGATATTAGTTTTGTGTGTCTCAGTGAACCCTTTCCATTTAAATTATAATTTCTTCAAGTTCGTGGACTGCATCTGTTTTTTCTTCTGTACGTCCTGTTGAGCCTAGCACAGTGACAATACATAATACTTGCTTGGTAAACATTTATTGTTTGATTTAAGTCATAATCAGCTTCTTTTTCATATGGGTTGGGAAAACCATTGTAGATGTTTCTTTTGCTATTCTCTCTTTTTATTTAAGCATTTTAATTTTTTCCTTCTAGTGGAAGGTATTGAATACTTATTATTCACTTATCTTTCATTCTACCCAGGACAATCCTTTGTAAGCAATTAGTATGGATACTAAAGACCCAACCTAATCTTGTCACTTCCCTCTCATTATTGACCGATATAACCCTGGATATTTCAGTGTTCTAAATTTTGGTTGTGTTTAGTCCAGTATAGTTATTTTAACCACTGTGATATGATTTTTAAAAAAGGATATTTGAAGAGAAAGGTAAGATATTTGAAGAGAAAGATAGTCATTTGTGGAGAATAGAGAAATGCCTTTTGAAGAGAACCAGTGCAAAGGCCTTATTTTATGTGCTAGTTAACCTACAAGAGCTTGGAAATTCTGAAACATGTGATGCGCACCATCAAATAGGGGATTTCTGAAATTATAGTTGTATGCTAATTACTCATCTTAGGCTGTGGTTTTTTTGAAGCAGTAAATGATCCTAAACCCTCTGTCTCAGTGAGGGGGAAAAAAGAAACTTCGAAGTCGGGGACTGTTAGTCACCAATATAGAAATTGCCACTTTTCTAAACCTGAATAGAAATGAATTCAATAAAAAGAGACATAATGACGGATTTATAAAAGTAACGTTCCTTCACATAATGGGTTTCTTATTCTAATATTTCTCTACTGTAATCCTTTAAAATTATGCAAAAAATTTATTATTTAAGTGATAGTAAAGAATTCATTAGGAGATTAATAGTTCTGGTTTACCAATTCGCTTACTATGTCACTTAATTATTTAGTTCATTAATTCTGTAAATGTCAGACTTACCATGAACTCTGGTGATTTGCATAAGTAAGGTTATAGTTCTACTGGTAATCACAGTCTAACAACTTCAAATAGGAATTTGGCATTATTTATACATTTCAAATGAAATAAAATCTATTTTTTTCTTCCAAGCCAACAAGGGAAATCCAAAAGCTGAGAAATCCTAACAATATAATCTAGCCATTCAGCCTCCAACCTTGTCCATTAAAAGGACCATGGTGGGCAGCTGTAATGAAAAAAACCTTCAAAGAACAGGACAGAAATAGCTTCCAGATTAAGCAGTACGAAGGACTCTACTTTTGAGATACATGCTTTGCTTTTTAAAAATATTCCTATCAGTGAAAGAACTATGAATTCTTCTAGGAAATCCATATTTTATTTTATTTATTAAAAATGGTTACTCACTGGGAAAGCTTCAAGAAAAGCAACATCTCATTACCATAAGGTCCTAGAGCAGAGCTGGCAATTCATATATAATGAATATCACTTACATCATGATAATGCATTCACATCACTCACAGACACTGTTTACATTTAATACAAGTGAATCTATACAATATAAAATTGGCACATTATTAGATTTGACAATGGAATTAGTATAAATAGCCATCGGCTGTTATTTAAGCATCACCAAAAGTCATTTGGACGGTGCAGGGAATAAGATTTTCTTTCTATTTTTTTCCCTTTATGCATGTTAACATCTTAGCAAGTCTGAATAGAGACAATCTGCTGTTTATTGAATAAAATGAAGTGTTTGGAACCTCTGTGCTCTGTAAGGGCACTTACAATGTGCAGGCACTTTCCTGGAGTGACATTCTTTTCCTAAGTCCCCTGAGAGAGGTGCAACTATTCATCTTAGGCATGCTTCTCAGCAGTCCATAGTCCATTGGTTCCCTCTTGACAGCATTTATCTGTGCTCATAGTTCTAGATTCACTCATGTTTGTTAAGAAGGCATTGATAAAACAGAGAAAGAGACAGTGTAAGGAATGAAGAAAGAAAAAAGAAAAATCAGGTCTCTTGGGACATTATTTTAAATTATAGGCTGAGAACAAAGAGTTCTGGCACATTCACAAAGATGGTTATAAAATTATGCTGAGTTCCTACAGATCCATGAGAATGGATCAGAGACTAGGAGTCTCTATATCTATCTTGCTATCTATCTAGCTAGATATCTGGTATCTATCATTAGCTTGGTATGTATGTTTATGAAGGTAATAAAATCATGCAAAATTACAGGAAATGGAAACCTGCCTTCAGAATTGTACTTTGTTTAATATAATAACCTAGTTACGTCCACATTTGTGTGGTAATTTCTCGACAAAAATATCTATATTTGATTGTATTGGAGGAGCAATTAAAAATCTGTCTCCCAGTAAAAGTTTCTGGGAAAAACTTCATATTTAGGTCATTTAATCTGTCAAAAGTCTGGGAATTAATTTGCAAAAGTAAAAATTCAAACTGATGATATCTTTTAGGAAGCTATCTTCTATAAGATAAAATAATCTCAAATTATCTTAAACAATAAGGAAATGCATTATTTCACCTAATGGTAAGTCAAGAGGTAGGAAAGGTTTCAAGATTTATCAAGGCATAAGTTTCAATATGTCATGAAGTCTTCAAGTTTTTTTTCCCACTTATCCTTGCTTCTGGCATCTTTATTGCAATGGATTTCCCTTTATGAATATTCAATGATAGATGTAGTTCTGGCAACACATTCAGACATGGTACTTCCTACAGGAAGAAAAGAGACACCCCTTCCTGATCACCTTTTTGGAAACAAGAAACTCCTTTCTGCAGACTTCACCTGTGCCTCCTAGGTGGCCACACCCCTTACCTGCACCTCCACCCCAAGCCAGTCATCATAGGCAAAGGGAGTGGGACCCTCTGAATTGGTTTAGAGCAGTCAGAATTAAATTAGGGTCACCTGATTCAGTCTGGTTTCTTGTGTGAAGCCTGGTTTTGCTGGCAAGAAGAAGAGGGGAATAGATTTTCCTTCTATGCCCAGTATGCTAGAGGGTGTTGGGGAAATTCTGTAAGCGCAAACCAAGGCTCTTGGTCACTTGCCACGTGACCTTCATCTAGGAAAATGTTATATTTGATAAACTGTTTTTGAGGGAACATAGTTCCACAAAGCTTGGGCCTTTCCACCTCCAAAGGGAAAAAAAGCAAGGGAACTTTCATAGCTGGGCCAGCTTGAGATTGTAGAAGCCATGCTCAGCTTGGCAAAAAGGGCACCTAAGCTCCTACCATAATTTCATCACTTACCAGGGTTCATTGGCCAAAGCAAGTGTCTCTCAGAATGTCAGTCCCCCTTATCTGTAAAAAGTGAATAATAATACTTGCTTTGCAGAATTGTTGTGAGGATTCAGATAAA
Organism: Theropithecus gelada; assembly: GCF_003255815.1. Lineage (NCBI taxonomy): Eukaryota > Metazoa > Chordata > Mammalia > Primates > Cercopithecidae > Theropithecus > Theropithecus gelada. The sequence goes on from NC_037670.1 coordinate 139,102,800, forward strand.
GTATATGAAAATATTTGGTAAAATGTAAAGCTTAATACTCTGTAATTGAAAGGTATGATTATCTGATGAACCAGTCAGTTTTACCTCTGCATGTCCCACTTCTCAAGCCACTTAAGTCTTGTTTTCCTGCTGGTTCACCAAAGTAGCTTCCTGCTGTCTCATTACCACCTCGTGTTTAACATGGCAAAGATCAAGGTTTTAATTTTTTACTAGAACACGCTCTTCTCTTCTCAACTCTGTAGTCCCTGTGGGGAATATTACTCCAGTGCCAATCACACAGGCCCAAGTCTGAGCCCATTTTAGAACCCGCTCTTTCAATCTGTCCCTTCACAATCATGAGTTCATTAAGTCTCGCCACTTCCTACATTCTACATAGCATCTCTAATTTCCAGGCTTTTTTCCCCTAAAACAAAAAACAAGTATCTAATTCAGAGTGCTGTCATTAAACACATAAGCCCTCTACAACCTTTCATCAGCTTTGCTTCTTTTACTTTATGCAAAATTTCCCCAGACACAATCAAAACAGTGAGAATTCCTGCAGCATGATGTTTTTCCCTGCATGCTCTACAAACTTAACCTGGCTGTTTTGCAGCATTATAGAATGCTATTAAATGTAGGCACCTGATGCCCTCATCAGACACTTGAGAAGCAGAGTCACTCTGCAAATCTGAGCCAGTGAGATAGGGACAGGGTGGGTGGGAGAAGATCTGATACATGTTTGGAGAAGCATAGTACTTACAGAGAAAATCAGAACATTTCTTTTATTCTTCTTGTTCCAAGCCTCCCAATAATTGGTATATGAACTCTAGGAAGGGTTGAGGTACATGCTAGGCCCAGAGGCAAATTGAAAAAAAAAAACAAAAATCAGAGAGTAGGATAATGCTTGCTTTGAGAAAATGGCAGACATAGATTAAGATGGTAGAGACATATTTGACATTCAGTTTAGATGGGGTGGAGAGCTTTGGAGATGGTAAGGAGTTGGTCTAAATTCATAATGGAATGCTTTTGGTGAGCATCATAGCACTGAGGTGTGATGTAGAGGCAGGGCAGCTGGAAAGTAGTAAGACATCTGAGTCAAATTATGAGTTATTAGGATATGAGCAAATGTAAGGTATGGAAAGGACCATGGAGACATGATTATGGCTCAGGGAGTTACATACAAAGGGAAGGACAGTGATAAGACAGAAGACTCAGATTTCAGGAGTTGAGGGGAAGGGATGGGAAAAGGAATGGACAAGCATGTGTTGAGCACGTAGAAAACATTAGGCACTCTTCTATGCTTTTAAAATACATCATGTAGTTAAATCATAGTAATTCCATCAGCTAGATAACATTATTTCAGTTGTTGCAGATGAGAAAACTAAAGAAGATTGCTCAAAGTCACAGAGCTGGCAATTGGCCTGGTTCCAAACACTTGCAAACTGCTGCTAAGTCCCTCAGTTATATCATGTGATCACCTCCATAATAACCCTGTGGGGCAAGCAACATCAGCTAAAGGGATTGTAGCTCAGAGAGGCTAAGTGCTGTGCCCAAGGCCACACAGCTTGTTTTCTGTGAAGCAGGAGTTTAAATCCAGATTAGGTGGCTTTCAGGCTCATTACAATATACCAATGAAAATTTAAAAATAGCTTAAACTTAGTTCTTATGCAGGGTTTCACAGTCAAAAAAATAATGTTTCTATTTACAGATGTTAATAAAATGTTTCTAAAAGGGTAGAAACAAATCAAGGGTGTGTTTTTGTTGTTGTTGTTTCAGGTATGAAATTGGGATGCTGTGGGACTCTGATATTAATCTTCTTGGCCTGCGTTTACTCAGTGATGCTCCCAGCAGCTGGATGACCCTCCCAGTGAGAAGCCCAGAAGATGTAGTGCCTTCAAGATTTCAAAGCAGTTAGGAGGGAAAACTTGTTCCTTTTTAGGTGGTTTCTTTCCTTCAAGCAGCCTTAGAATTTGCCACTCTCCTCTCCCTACAGTCTTTACCTGCTGCTTTCAGTCAGTGAACAACAGTTCAGCCTTGGAATTGCCCAGGATTTCGGAACTCCCTATGGGGACAGGACAGAAAACTGTGCAATTGTGACATATGCATTCATCCAACAAATATTTGTTGAGCTCCTACTATGTGATAGGAATGGGATGGTGAAAAAATATGAACATGGTCTTTGTTTTACTTTGAATCTGGGGTCAAATCTCCACCTCACCAATTATCTGTGTGAGCTTGGTAAGATACTTCATTTCCAGGGTTTCCCTATCATCCTCTGCATAAGGTTGTTGAGGAAATTAAATAAGATAATCTACTTGAATGTTTTTTTGCATACTAAATTCTTAATCAGCCCAACACACACACACACACACACACACACACACACACACACACACACACGTACTCAGCACCCAGAACCAAGGGTGCATAAACAATACATGGTGTAGCATGCTGAAAGGAGGGAGAGGAACACAGAGAGAAGATGTAAATGCAAATGTGTTTCTAAGTGGTCAAATAGACTTGTTATGTTGAGTATGGACTTCCACAAAGGTATGCCTGGTTAACACAGAGGCATGCATCATATTAAACAAACAGGTTCATCAAACTAGTGATTAGTGGAGTTTGAAAATATGAAGTTGCTAAGGCTCTCTTCAAGAATACTCCTCCTGCATTTGACATTTCCACCTCCTATTTATCATCATTATGCAAAGCTGCTAGTGGTTGACCACCTATTTAACCGCAAGGCTTGTCATCTCTACTTACATTGAGTTCAGTTAAATAAAAGATATCTAAGAAGACTGTGCCCCCCCTCAGGGATGAAAGGATATTATTAATGCTACCAGGCAAGAACTCCTCAGTGTTTATTGATCCATAAATTGGATTATTAACATGATACTTGCTTATTAAAGATGGCTCTCAGAAGCATTTTTTTTTCTCTCCAGACCAAAAATGAAGTGGAAGGCTTACAGCATAAATCTCTTCATGTTATTTTTTTCTCTCGTCTTCTAAACTTCTTGCATCCTGCAGCATCTCCCCAGTGCGTGCTGAATCTTTTATGTTCCAGTATAGCATTAACAAAAGAAGTTCACAAGGATTTTATAGAGAAGTTTCTCTTCTATAAAAAGTGTGTTTCTTAGATATTTATTCTCACTCTTCACTTACCAGAGGCAACCACACTGCAAGAAATTATGATTTAAATTTTTATATATTTTTTCTTACTTAATAGCTGGCTACCTAGGGCAAGTTCTTTAACTTTTCCTAGGCCTCACTTGTTAGGATCTTCAGATTTTGAAACCAGCCAAATCAAAGACTGGTAAAGATGCTGAATATACAGCCCCTGTGGGCAGGCTTAATTTATTTAACAATCCAATACTGAAAAGATAGCATTCCTAATTCATTCACTTACTCATTAGTTTATTCATTCGTTTAACAAACAGGCAATCAGCTTGAACTCGGTACCTGACCACTGGTTTGTTTCTGAGTTTATATAGATGCATAATTCACTTTAAATCCTGACATCAAGAAGCTTGACTCTGGGAAGGTGGAAGGAGCCAGATTGGTTAAAAAAAAAAAAAAAGGAACCTTAATACAATGTGATAGATGTCAAAACAGAAATGTATATAAACCATTGGGTGGGCATGAGGGGTGGAATGTTAACTCTGTCCAAGGAAAGGCTTCAATTCATGAGAAAAAGAATACAGGAACAGAGAGAAAGAACAGCACAGTCAAGGCCACTGAGAACAAAAAAGTATAGGTATATCCAGGGGATGTTTAGTAGTAGGTTTGCAATAAGAGAGGAGATTGGACATGGAGTTTGGGACCAAATCGTGTCATTTAAGGTTTTTAAGGAGTGGAGTGGAATAATTAGATCTTTGCTCTAGGAGGGTAACTCTGGAGGCTGTGTGATGAGGGAAGAGAAAGGGGTTGGAGGGGATAAGATTAATTTAAAGATACTAATGAATGATTTCAATAAATCAGGAGAAAGCCTATGAAGATAAAATTAAAGCAGGAGCCATGGAAATGGGAAAGGAGAGACCTATAGATAGAAATTTTTAAGGAATAAGACAACATTTGTTTCTTAGGGGTGAAGGGGAAGGGCATGGGGAGTGGAAGGTGACCCTCAAATTGTATTTCTAGCCCAGAATCCCAGCCTGAACACCCCGAGTTGTTGTTGTTGGAACCTATGGGGCCTGCGGAGTGAACGCACAGAGTGTGTTGATTAATGAAGAATTAGAAGGATACTTGAAGAACATCGAAAACTTAATAGACAAAAGAGTAGAGTGAATTACAGAGGCTGAAAAGGCATTTTCAGACAAGACAGAAAATGAAGTATATGAGCATTCATGCCTGTGTATGTGTGAGTGTGAGAAAGGGAGAGAAAGAGAGAGAGGGAGGAAAAGGAGGGAGGGAGGGGCAGTGTCCTAAGGCTGCCTTCCCATTTAGAGAAAGGAAATTAAGGCTCATAGAGATGAGTATTGCTCTCTAACACTAAAAATGGGAGAGAACAGGGTCCTAGAAGCCACTTCCTATCATGCTTATTGGCACCTCTTAAGTTCCATCATTTTATTTTCATTTGTTTGCTTTGCTTTGTTTTTGACAAGTAAGGATCCTTTTTATTAAAAAAAAAAAAAAAAGTACATTAAATCAGGTTCAGAACTAACATTCCAACTTTCTGGGGTTGAAAGAATGGAGCAGCAATGGGAGAGCTGCAGACATTGCTACATGAGTAAGTCATTTGGAAAGGGGTCTTTATTCATGGCAATGAGATGCTGTGATGGTCAGTTTCCTGTGTCAACTTGGCTTGGCTACCATCCTCAGTCTTTCAATTAAACACTAATATAGGCATTGTTCTGAAGGTATTTTGTAGATGTGATTGAAGTATAATCAGTTGATTTTAAGTAGGGGAGATTATCTTCGATAATCCTGGTGGCCCTGATTCCATCAGCTGAAAGACTTTAAAAACATTGCTGAGGCTTCCCTGAAGAAGAAATGCTACCTGGGATTGTGGCATCAACTAGTGCCCAAGAGTTTCAGCCTGCCCTTCCCAAAAGCTTGTCCCACAGATTTCATACTTGCCCTGAATCAATTTACCATTTAATTACAATCTCATAAGCCAATTCCTTGCAGTAAATCCTATAATATTTACCTCTTACTAGCTCTGTTTCTCTGGTTAGACCTTGATTGATGCAGTTGCCATTGCAGACCTTATTCGGGAGAGTTTCAGTGGAGTTATAGGGCAAGTCTGAATTACAGAAGGCATGGGCCTCTCTACTTCACTTTCTCCCAAGTTCTTCTTACAGGAGAATAAGGAACAGGGAGTGGTTTCTTGAGCAGTTAATAGTTTGGGTCCAGGCAGCATCCCTAGTCAACAGGTAAAATTGAGCAAGGTCTACTAGCTAGAGTCTGGAGACAGAGGCCACCTAAGTCAGTTTAGGAAGTTTTGTAAAAGTAAATTATGTTTATAAATCATCTTTGAAAAGAAAATGTATGTGTTGAGGAATGGGTGTGTTGCACACAAAAACAAGGCAGTGTTATCTACTAAGTCCTCTTAAAGGAAGACGGAGGAGTAAATTACTGGCTAATGGTTCTGTAAGAAGACAGTGATTTCTGTCATTCAGTCAATTAAGTTATACTGAGCTACTATCATATGCTAGGCACACAGCCATGCCAGGTATGGGCCAAGGCCTGGGGACAGAAAGATGAATGAAATACTTTACAGTCTCAAAGGAGTGCTTGGCCTAATGTGAGAAAGTACACAATTAAAAGCAAGAAGTGAATACCAATGCTAGATTTGAAGTACTCTAAGGCCTTTGCTACTCAGAGTGTGGTCTGGGGAACAGCAGCATTGGCATCCCTGGAAGGATATTATGCTAAGAGAAATCAGCCAGGCATAGAAAGATAAATACTGCATGATCTTACATATATGTAAAATCTAAAAAAATAAAACAAACATTGAATTCATAGAAGCAGAGAGTAAAATGGTGATTAACAGGGTTGGGGAGAGCAAGGGGAAAAGGGGTTTGGATATTAAGGAGATGTTGGTCAAAGGATACAAAATTTCAGTTAGGAGATCTATTGTACAACCTGGTAGCTATAGTTAATACCAACGTATCCTATATAGCCTGCCCTTTGTATCCATGGGTTCAATCAATCATAGATTGAAAATATTCAGAAAAAAATTGCATTTGTACTGAGCATGTACAGACTTTTTCCTCATCACTATTCCCTAAGCAATACAGTATAACAATTATTTATATAACATTGACATTTTATTAGTAATTAAATATTATAAGCAATCTAGAGGTGTTTTAAAGTATACTGGAGAACGCACATAGGCTACATGCAAACATTACACCATTTTATATCAGATACTTGAACATCCATGGATTTTGGCATCTAAGAGAGGTCTTGTAACCAATAACCCATGGATACCGGAGGACAACTGTACCTGAAAATTGTGAAAAGAGTAGATTTTAAATGCTCTCATAACAAAAAAAGTGATAAGTATGTGAGGTAATAGATATACTAATTGGCCTGATTTAGTCATTCCATAGTGCGTACGGATATTAAAACATCATGTCACATACCACGAATATATACAAGTTTTATCAATTAAACAACAACAGCAACAACATCAATAACAAATCCCACAGGATATAAGACTGCACTTACCTATACAAACCAGAACCTACTTTTATTTATTTATTTATCTCCTTGAATACACTTTATTCTTTAGAACATTTCACAGTAAAATTGAACAGAATGTGCAGATTTCCCGTCTACTCCCATCCCCACACATGCATAACCTCTCACATTATCAACCCTCCCACCAGATTGGTCCGTTTGTTGCAATCTATGAACCTAAACAGACACATCATAATCACCCAAAGTCTGTAGATTATACTAGTGTGAGTGTTGTACCTTCTATGGGTTTGGACAAATGTATAATGACATGTTTCTACCATTATAGTATCACACAGCACAGTTTCACTGCACTAAAAATCTTCTGTTTTCCACCTCTTTATTCCTCCCTTCCCCCAACTCCTGGCAGCCACTTATCATTTTACTGTTTCTAGAACTTTGCCTTTTCCAGAATGTCACTTACTGTAGCTGGAATCATACTGTATGCAGCCTTTTCATATTGGCTTATTTTACTTAATAATATGCATTTAAATTTCCTCACATATCCTTTTATGGCTTAAGAGCTCATTTCTCTTAGTGCTGAATATTCCATTGTCCACATGTGCCATGTATTTATCCATTCACCTACTGAAGAACATCTTGGCAGATGCATTTTAATATGACTTCCAGATTATTCATGTGCATATTAAGTTTGAGAAGTGTTACCCAGCTTTGGACCGGGTTGTCAGAAAAGGCCTAGGTTAATCCTCGTATGTTTATTTTTTTAAGAACCTCTGCTTTTTGTAAAAGTACCTTTGGTATTTCCTAGATGACTACCTATGTGACTTTATTAAATGTTGTCTTCTACTGCAGGAGGCAGTGACCACTTATTAACAATGAAAGGTTTTCTGATCACTGAGTGATGACTTTGATATGAAGTGGGTTGTTTAACCACAAGCTGATCCAAATCTCTTCCCTGAGGTTTGAGCCCTATTTCCCAAATGTAAACCGAACAGATGCTGGAGAGTCAAAGATATGATGGCCCCTGTTCTCAAAAGGTAGTTTCCTCACAAGGATTTGTGTTTGGTTACCCTTTTGTATAAGCAAGAATGTCTGTCTCTTCCATGATGAATAAATATTTACAAATCCTTCACCACACCTGTAGCATATAGTTAGGGTGAACATACATCCTGGTGTGCCCAGGACAGTCTCAGTTCATTCTTATTGTCTCCAAGTAATTATTAATTGTACTCACTATCATTCTCAAAAGCATCCCATTTGAAAAGTACATTTTATGGTCACCCTACTTATAACCAAATGGTGTTCGCCGTTATACACAACAGTTTCTATTAGAGGATATTTTGAAGCTGACTGAGAGAAGGTAAAGGAGCAAGGCTATTCAACAATGTGGTTGTCACTAGAACAATTGGGGTCAGAGAATAGAAACAAAATAATGCCTAATTCTAACAGAAAAAAGAACAGAAATAATCTCTAATGAAGCATGTATTTCAATATGTATATTATCATGTATGATCTCACGAGTCAAAGGCTGCTGACCTTTGTAGAATCTGTGTAAATGGAATAGCTACAAACACAGAATGATAGATGTATGCTATTGGTGGCTTAAAACCCATGAATTATATTTCTTCTTGATGTTGTGAATTTCTGAAATTATGACTAATTCTTGGTAAAAATTGGAACAAACCTAAATCAATTTTTCTTTGAATTACAGAGTACTTGTATTCCTAGAAAATCTCTGTGTATTAAAACCACACAGAGCTGCTCTGTGCTTATGTGTACAACAGATTTTCATCAAAAACAGATTATTCACTTACAGGAGTCTCCTTTAGGACATTTGATAGCTGCACGGGACGTGGTATAATTCTTCATGATGTCTCATGAAATGCGAGATTTTTAGCTTCCTTGGCCCCACTTACTCATCGCCGGTTGGATTTCTGATCATTTTGACAGGCAAAACTCTCGCCTCTCTTGTTTCTTTGGGGCACTTACCCCATCAGTCTTTTTTTTTTTTTAAGATAATTTCAACCTCTCCATTTGTTGACTCTGCCTTGGCATCTAGCTACCATCTCTCTCTCTCCTTTTCTTATCATTTAACCATCAAGTTCATAAATAGAATGAGTTATATTCTAATTGTAGCTTCATATTTACCTCTCACTGTATGCCCTTCAGACTTCTTGCTGCCACATCAACACAACTGCTTTGTCAAAGGCTTCAATGCACTGTCCCCTCCAGCCCCTAACTCCTCACTTGGAAGCCTTACTTGACTCCTCCGTGGCATTTGATACTGTGAGCTGGCTCTTCAAGTAGTTAGTTACTCCACCGCAGTCTCCTTTACCTATCTCATTCTCTGGGTGTGCTTTAAATCTTTGGTTTAATTGTCTGTTTTTGTCCACATGCTGATGATTCCTGGAACTCTATTTCCAGCTCAGATGTCTCTCCTGAGTTCCTGACTTGCATTCAGTTGCTTACTAGTTATTGCCATCTGGATCTCCCAATAATAATTAAAATCAACATGTCCACATTTTTACTTACTACCATTCTTCTATTTCTCTCATATTCATTATCTTTCTTGTAACTAACACACCACCTACCCAGCCATTCACGGCAGAAACTAAGGCCATCTGGACGTTCCCCTTTGCCACCCACCCTCTACCCTCCCCTGCCTCTCAATATTAAACATGCATTCTTTATTTCTTCACCAGCCGTTTCCACTGTTATTGATTTTCTTCAGCCATTTTCATCGCTCACTGGAGCTATTGCAATACACTCTTGAAAAAGAGGAGTAGTCTAGAATCAAGAAAACAAATTTGAGAAGATAAATAATTTAAGGCAGAATATAAATTGTAAGTTGAATCTGAATTTTTCAACTGTTAATCTCACTCTCTCTAAAACTGGCAAGTTTTGATTTAAAATATTTACTTTGCTCTTTCTATTTATTTACTCTTACCAACTTTATGAAACTTCTGGGCCTTTTCAGTTTAACCTGTGGTTCAACACACTCAAGACTTCTCCTATAGCTAAGGGTCCAGGACTGCCCCTTGCATTGTAAAAAGGTCTTAGATTGTCTTTTCTGGATCTCTGATTAGCTTTTGGGTTTTTGTAAAATTTAATTATGTATTTATTTTGGGTAATCACAAATAGACACTAAGAGAGAAAGATTATGGGCAGGTATACTTTTCCAATGGGGTTTTCTGATGACTGTCTTTCCTCTAATTAGGAATTTCTTTTCCTGACTCCTTTGTGGCTCAGCTTTTTGTTCTTAGACCTTTTCCCCAGTGAATGCAATGCAAAGTTTTCTCATTTAACAAAAAATTCTGAAGTACTTCAGTAACTTAAAAATATAATATCTAAGATGGATTGTTCTCTTGTCAGAGAGTAGTATCCATTTTCAAGGAATGGTATGACATGATAGATAAGAAGACAGATTTTATCATGTTGACTGCATTGAAATCTTGGTCCTGATACTTGTATATATTTACTTGAGCAACTACTTTTCTCCCTCTGAGCCTCCATTTTCTTATTTGTAAAGTAGCATAATGGTAGGTTCTATCTTGTAGGGTGCTTATTGGGATTAAATTAGTTTATTTGGTTAAGTATAGTGCTTGACACAAAACAAGTTGCACTAAAAAGCTGCATATATAATGAAACAGTAGAAACAAAGTTTTCTTTTTTTCTTTATTGACACAGGGTCCTGCTCTGTCACCCAGGCTGGAGTGCAGTGGTATGATCATGGCTCACTGAAACCTTGACCTCCTGGGCTCAAGCCATTCTCTCACCTCACCCTCCTGAGTAGCTGGGAATACAGCCACATGCTGCCATGCCAGGATAAATTATTTTTACTATTTTTAGAGGTGGAGTTTCACCATGTTACCCTGGCTGATCTCGAATTCCTAGGCTCAAGTGATCTTCCCACCTCAGCCTCCCAAAATGTTGGGATGACAGACATGAGTCACCATGCCCAGCCTAGAAACAAAGTTTTCAAATACGGATATAAAATAATTTATATGTGAATATGGAAAAAATTCATAATTCTGTCAAGAAGTCCACATATTTTAATTTTCTTACTTAGTAATGTTGGCTTACATTTCAATTTACCACCTGCTCATTGATTGTTGTCAGATGAAAGGTAATGCTTGTTATTTACAGACACTTCTCCCAGGCATCCCCATGGTTCCTTGTCCCTTCCTTCAGGTCTCTGCTCCAGTGGCATCTTAGCACAGAGACTTTTCCTCCATTTCTCCTGTACACATTCCTGGTTTATTTTTCTTATCACTGTACCATCCCCTCACATTCCTGGTTTATTTTTCTTATCACTGTACCATCCCCTCTCACAACATATACATTTAATGTCTGGCATCTGCAACTAAAACATTTATTCCACTAGACAGTGTTTCTTGTGTTCACTGCTGTATCCCTGGGCCTAAAACAGTGCCTTACACATAGAAATGATCCACTAAATATTTGTTGAATTAACTTTATCTAATTTTATCCTAGCAAAGCTCAGTGAGTTCTGGAGGGCAAATGCCATTTCTCTGTTTTTACATAACTGGGTAAAAACCAATCTGACAAAGGGCTAATATCCAGAATCTACAAAGAACTTAAGCAAATTTACAAGAAAAAACAACCCCTTCAAAAAGTGGGAGAAGGATATGAACAGACACTTCTCAAAAGAAGACATTTATGTATCCAACACATTTATGAAAAAATGCTCATCATCACTGGTCATTAGAGAAATGCAAATCAAAATCACAATGAGATACCATCTCACACCAGTTAGAATGGTGATCATTAAAGAGTAAGGAAACAACAGATGCTGGAGAAGATGTTGAGAAGTAGGAACACTTTTACACTGTTGGTGGGGGTGTTCCATTGTGGAAGACAGTGTGCTGATTCCTCAAGGATCTAGAACTAGAAATTCCATTTGATCCAGCAGTCCCATTACTGAGTATATACCCAAAGGATTATGAATCATTTTACTATAAAGACACATGTATAAGTATGTTTATTGCAGCACTGTTCACAATAGCAAAGTCTTGGAACCAACCCAAATGCCCATCAACGATAGACTGGATTAAATGTGGCACATTTATACCATGGAATACTATACAGCCATATAAAGGGTGAGTTCATGTCCTTTGCAGGGACATGGATGAAACTGGAAACCATCATTCTCGGAAAAGTAACACAAGAAGAGAAAACCAAATACCGTGTGTTCTCACTTGTAAGTGGAGTTGAACGATGAGAACACATGGACACAGGGAGGGGAACATCACACACCGGGGCCTGTCGGGAGTTGGGGGCTCGGGGAGGGATAGCACTGGGAGAAATACCTAATGTAAATGATGAGTTGATGGGTGCAGCAAACCAACATGGCACATGTACACCTGTGTAACAAACCTGCACATTGTACACGTGTACCCCAGAACTTAAAGTATATATTTTTTAAAAAAGCAATTTTGTTTGTTTGTTTGTTTTTTGAGACTGAGTTTCACTCTTGTTGCCCAGGCTGTAGTGCAGTGGTGCAATCTCGGCTCACCGAAACCTCCGCCTCCTGGGTTCAAGCGATTCTCCTGCCTCAGCCTCCCTAGTAGCTGAGATTACAGGCATGTGCCACCATGCCCGACTAATTTTGTTCTTTTTTTTTTTTTTTTTGGTAGAGATTAGGTTTCTCCATGTTTGTCAGGCTGGTCTCAAACTCCTGACCTCAGGTGATCCGCCTGCCTCAGCCTCCCAAACTGCTGGGATTACAGGCATGAGCCACCACACCTGGCTGAGCAATGGGTTTTAACTTGTGGTTCATAGATAAAATAAAAGTAGTCCTTGAACTTACATCAGGAGAAAATTACCCCTCATTTTTGCTAACCCCCAACTGAAATTTAGCATTTACTTATTCAATGAACGTCAGCAATTAATAGCAACAATATTATAGGTACCTATAATTTTGTCATCAGTAGGTATATTTTTATATCATATTACAGTTACAGATATCTCAAAATATTGTTTACCTTCATTATAGTTCAAAATTATGGTATTTATGGGACCCATATCTTGATATGATATTTAATAGAATAATAAAGAAACACATTTATTACTGCATTAGAAAAAAATAATAATTGGATTCCTCAACATTCTGTATTATTTTATGCAATTAAAAACCTCATTCTGAGGAAGCATCCATAACTTTCACCAGATTGGCAAACAGCTCCACAGCACACAGAATAAACCAAGAAACCTTAGGGTTCTCAGAGTTCAGGAAGTTGAGATGATTTGTCCAAGTTTATATAACTGGTAAGTGGCAGTGGTAGAACCAGAACCCAAGTCAGGCCTCCTTATATAGCCTTGTTGCTCTTCATGGCCAGATTTAAGGAAGAAGGAGACACATGCGTGCTCACACACACACACACACACACACACACATACGATAGTAGAAATGGTGTTTCCCATAGTTGTGTAGCATGATGGCCTTGACCAATACCCATGTTTATCTTTTTTTTCCCACATACCTGCTGCATAAATCTCAAAATACCCTTCCACACAGAAAGAATGATAACTACTCCACAACTACCCCCATCACACTAGTATGTGAGTCAGTAAGCATTGCTCACTCTAGCCACATGGGTTGAGTCATGACAGAATGTGAGGATTAAAAAACTATCACACTTGGTGAAAGCATCTCTCTCTCTCTGGATGAAAGTTATAGCTCTTGGTTGCAATTTCTTAACTGTTTGGGTCACTGAAGATTTCATGGTCCATGCTCTTGTTGATGTCCTGTTCAAATTTCCTGTGTGTAATTAATTTCTGTTGATCTCTGTTCCTGCAGTTGTTTCACTTAGATACAACATTCTTAATTTAGGCTTCTAAATTGTTTTATGATGTTTATTTGCATAGTTAAACAGTTGGCATGCTTCAGTGTAAATTTCTATTTTAGCATGTAGCCGGTTTTGAAAATATGAATTCTTATTTGCTACAACTCTTGTAGGAAATGACAACAGTTGAGTCTATAATAATGTATATACATTACTATATGTATATACATTGAGTCTATAATGTATATACATTACTATATGTATATACATTATTATAGACTCAACCAATATAAATATTATATGGAAGAGTATGTAATAATCTACTCAACTGTTATAGGAAATGCAAATGAGTTCATATTTTCTAAAAGTACTATACATGTAGAAAAGCAAATTAATAACTAGGGGACAGTTACAAAATTTTGAGTAAACATATGTATACTCACATATGTGCATATATTTATTTCTGAATAGTAAATGATAGAACTGAGACTTGGACCTGAACTTTTCAATCCCAAGATATCATACCTGTATCACCCTCCAACACACATAACGATGGCATAAGCACTAAGCCATATACAAATAGATGTGTGTCTGAGAAGGTGGGGAAGAGCAAGCTTGCAAATCAGAAAATAATTTAAAAGATTATCTTAATTATAACTATGAATGCATATTTTCCCCTAACAGTAATCATTCACTTATTCCTTGAAGAACATTTCAACATAGAAGGGCTAGACCCTTTGGTAGATAAATGACTAGCAAACCTGCCAGTGGCTTCTGTCTGTAATCACAACAGTCTGATTTTAAAAGGGAAAACTCTTTCAATATATAGCTAACAAGAAATAAAAAAAAAAAAAACCTAAAGGAGCCAGTTAGACATCTGGCCAGGCAAGAACAGGTACTGTTCCTGGCATATAGTATAAAGGGTGTCTTGAGAGGGTGAGTCTTCTAATGACTTGGCATAAATGAAGTTCCTTGGCCTATTTCCAGCTTTTCTCTTGCACAACCTCAGCATGTGTTTGTGCATTCCTGGTGTTAAAGTCAGCCTTTCCTTCTAGGGTACCGCCCTTTTCCTACCTTACAGACTAATATAGCTCACTAAAGGGCACCAAAATGGTTTTTTGGCTGCAACTATACCTGTTACACAGGAGATATTTCTCCCTTTGTACCTCTTAACTGCCATTCTTTCCACATGCCATTTCTTCAGCCGGGAGTAATTCGGGAGTAATTACTGTAGATCTTTACATAGTTGCTCTTCCCTCCTCCTCCAGCCTCCTATCCTGGGGGTGCTTTTAGTCAAAGAAACCGCAACTAGGATAGGGAATCATTCTCTACATGTTTTGATATCATTTTCATTCATTCCAGCCATCCCCACTCCCAGGTTAGTGGGCGGACTCAGCCATCCCTGTCTGTCATCACATTCTCATGGAGTGTTCTTCATGTGTAAGGTATGGTGACACCTCAGATTCCCTCAGGTCTCTGTCCTCAGGGCACTTACAATTTAATTAGGTAGATAGCACACATGTCCACAAAAAGTTAGCTAGCAAAACCACAAGATCATTTCAAATAAATATGAAAAGAGTGGTGGCGGCTGGGCGTGGTGGTTCACACCTGTAATCCCATCACTTTGGAGGCAGAGGTGGGTGGGTCTCTTGAGGTGAGGAGTTCAAGACTAGCCTGGCCAACATGGTGAAACCTTGTCTCTACTAAACAAAAATTAGCCGGGCATCGTGGCGGGTGCCTGTAATCCCAACTACCCGGGAGGCCGAGGGAGGAGAATTGCTTAAACTCGGGAGGGGGAGGCTGCAGCAAGCCGAGAAGATTGTGCCACTCTGCTCATACCTGAGCAACAGTGAGACTCCGTCTCAAAAAAAAAAAAAAAAAAAAAATTGTGCCAACAATAGATGCACATGAGTTGAAAGGATCACTGTGAGTTGGAGTTAATTGGGAAGTAGTCATGAAAAAGTTGAAACTATTTGCAGCTAGAAATTCTAGGTCTACATAGGATAAAATAACCTCACCAGTATTAAAAGACGCTAAACATGTCTAATAATAACACAAATACAGAGACAGTGTTAATAAGGTATTAAAAGATGTCACTAAACATTAAAAAAATGAATATCATCAGCTATTGAAGAACCCTTTTATTTGGGAAGAGGAAGGTTATGCTTGTTTAGAACTGGACTAACTTTGTCCCAGAAGCCTTTCCTTGGCTGGAACCTGCCGCTTCAGGATACACTCTGTGTGTTGTTCTGTACTCAGGAACTTTTACCCTATATATACAGTCAGCTTCAAAGATGAGAAAGATATAAACTAAGAGAATGTTAAAAATAGTCTGCATAAGAACGTCTTCTCTGTCTAATGCCTTAGGTTAGCTGAGTTGGCCTTTTTTTCTTATAAGGAAAGGAGAAGCAAAGAAGCAGAGAAAAGGAGAAAAAAAATGAACTTTTAAGTAGGTGGTGAGAAAAGCCACACCGATAAAAATTATAAACAATACTGCATGGCCTCCGACGGAGGGGGCTCCTTGAATACCCCGTGAGGCATGTTTACCAGAAGAAGAAAGATCGAGTTGGCTGGCGCCTCTTAAATGTGCATACTCAAGAGTTCGGGACACACATATGCTTTTGTGTGTGTTTTCTCACAGGACACTTTCAGCCGCCAATCTTTTTCTAATCTCACTTGTCTTTTCAAATTGAGGAAGGTATGGGATTTCTGTAGAGGACATAGATATGTAAAGGTCCATTAGGAAGTTATCTGATATTTAAATGCAAAAAAATGCAATTAAAGTCCTACTACCCTTTTTATAGTTTGTTTTCTTTATTTGAAGCAGTCAGGAATTAAAAACAACTGAAACCATTTCTTAAAACCTTTCAAGAAGTTCATTTTTGGATTAAGCCCAAACATACAGTCAGTAAGCCAAAAATGGACTATTTTCACAAAGAGTTGAGTGATGGAAAGCAGAAGCTGTCATGGAAAGTGTTACGTGAATATTCTCATTAAGTTTATAAAAAAAGCTGGCTCTGGGCTGGAAGTAGTCATTTCTTTACCTTTTAAAAACTCTAGCAAATTATTTCCCTTTGGAGGATGATCATTTGAGCTAATTTGCCTGCATTCCAAATATTATGGGCCTTGTGACACTATACTTTTTTTTTTTTTTGACAAGTTCCTTCCTTGGTCTGTGGGCAGATTCTGGGCATGTCTCAACAAAAAGTCAGGGCTGTTCAAACTCTGAATGTAGTGACTGTCTCATTGATTTTGATTGACAGGTTTTTGTACTGCATAATTTACTTAGTAATATAAATTGTGAATATAGTTCATATATGCTTCCTTTAGCTCCCACTAAAATATTATAGTAAGATATATTTTAACATGGACTATCCACAAATTATTTCAACAATTGTTGAAAACTACGAAGCAGAGGTTCTCAAAGTGTAGATTCTCAGCTAGCAGCTACAGCCTCACCTGGGAACTTGTTAGCAATGCAAATTTTCAGTCCCCATCCCAGGTTTACCTAATCAGAAGCTCTGAGAGTGGTGCCCAGCAATTCGTAATTTAACAAGCTATCCGGGTGACTTGGATGAGCTAAACTTTGAACACCAATGCTATAGAGTGTGAGAGTTGCAGGTACAATGGACCAAAATTAGAAATATTTGCTACTCTAAAAAGAAGGCCAAAAGTCTTAATTTTTTTTTATTCTTCAAATCTGTTAGAATAAGAATTTTATAACATGCCATCCTATAACATGATGGACTTAACCTTTGTTCATGCATTCAACATAATCTAAGTAGTTGTAGATTTCTTAACGTTCCTCATCTGAAATATTTAATATAGGGATGACTCTGATATACCATATATTAGTAATTTTCCAGTTGATAATTTTGGATAAAATGAAATCCAAAGAAAAATTTAGCTCCGCCCATAAAACTCTAAGAAGATCCCTGTTAACTTTAGCATTTGAGAAATATTCCAAAAGTGAAGATTAATAGTAATATCACAATGACTGAAAACTACAGGATTATTTCACATTTGAAAATAGTCTTCATTCTGTCATTCACAATTCTCTTCACATAACTTAGAAAAAAGTATCTGAGAAATGCTATCAGATAATATTTGTATTCTGACTACAATAAATGTATATAAAGCCCTTATAATCATTATCGACAAATGCCATTTTATTATGCTGAAACTCCAATTCTCTTGGCAAACTTCCTTTGATCTCTGTTGCCAAGAGGAAGACAAAGGCAAGTTCTATTGCACAGTAGAAAGTTTTGGCTAAAGAGATGGGTAATATAATCTCCAAACCCAGTTCTGCCACTGACAACGTGTAAATGTGAACAAGGCACTTAGCTGCTCTGGGCCTCTGTTGTCTCATTTATAAAATGAACAGGTTGGATTAGATCTCCAAATCCTACTTCAATTAGCTATTATAGTATAACAAACAATCATAAACTTAATGGCTTAAAGCAGTAATAATTTATTATTTCTCAATTTATTATTTCTACAAGTAATGTGGGTGGTTCTGCACCTTGGGTTAGGCTTGAGCAATGTCAGCAGGACTAACTGTAGTAAGATAGAAGGGTGGCTGGAAGCTGACCAGTCTCGGATAGGCTCCATGTGGTCTCCCATCCTCCATAGCCTGGGCTTGCTTTCATGCTCATGGCAGGGTTCCAAGAGAACAAGTAGAAGCATGCAAAACAGATACAACAATATGGCTGCCACATTCTGTTGGCCAAAGCAAGTCACAAGCCAGACAGATTAAAAAGGTGGGGAAACAAGACTCCACCTTTGATGGGAGGCACTGCAAAGTCACATTGCAAGAGGTATAGCTACAGGAAGAATTGGGCTGCTTTGGCAATCAATCAGCCCTTCTAGCTTTAAAATACTGCGAAATAGCAGGAAATATGTTCAATATAATTTCACCGAATGCTCACTATGGAGCGTTTCAGGTATACAGGGATGTTTAGGAAAATTGAAGAAGCAGAAAGGATATAATATATTTGTGAAAATAGAATGTTCACTATGGTGTGTTTCAGGTATAGAGATATTTAGGGAAATGGAAGATGCAGAAAGGATATAACGTATTTGTGAAAATTGCAGTAAGCATGTTTTAAGCAAGGCTTCTCTTTAATTATTGTCTGAGTTTCACATAAAGTCTGCTTCATCAACTGGATAAATATTTGACTGCTGTTCAGTAAATTGCATTAGTTTACTTTAACTGTATGCTCAGCCTTATTCAGGCATCCTACATTAGGCAATGTAGTGTGTAATGCATCTCTGCAGGTGACCAGAGCTATTCTCTGTATGAGGTAAATTAAAACTCATATTTTAAAAATTAAACATTCTTGCACTTCATGATTTCAATATTTAATTATAACCTGTGTCAAGGCCTAATCTCTGACTGAGTCAGGCATGAAATTAATCAAAAAAAGAGGCAAAAGCTTAGCAATTCTTCTACACGGTAAAAAATAATGTGGTTTCTTTAGTCACACAGTGATGTTCATGATGTTCCTATCCATTTTATGAGGAAGACTCTGATATCCAGTAAGTTAGTAGGTATATGATGACAGTGACCTGTTCAGAAAAATCAGTAAGATAAAAGAATATTTATTAATTTTAGTAGGAAACAAAACCTCTTTCTTAAAAAAAGATTCAATGATCAATTATTGACCTTATTGAAAGAGCTAATAGGATATAAAGTTAATGTATTGATATCTTGTGTGGAACAAAAATAAAATATATCCAATAATATATTTGTTATAATTGTCATGTTTGTTCCCATTTATACTTCCTATCAGTTTTTCAAAAACTGCTTGTATGAAAGAATTAACACATTTTTCCTAGGAAGACATGCTTACAAAAATAATAAAACACTTTGTTGCAAGTTTTATTCCTATAAGAATTTGCATAGATTATAGGATTATGTTGATCAGAAGAGGAAAGTATCACATTAGAGAAAGGAAATAAATGTATCAAGGTTAGTTAGTAGAATTAGATAGCAGTAAGCCAGTGATTTCACAGCAACATGTACAGGTTACCAAGTCATTGTGATGAAATAGGCAAGTTAAGGGAAATGATCACATTATTTTCCTCATCACAAGAGCAAGGTAAACTAAAATACTATTAAAATTTGACAACATGGAGCAGAAAATTTAATTGAGTTTTGTTGGTTTAATTGTTCCCATGGTTAAATGAGCGGATTACTTATGCCATGAAAATGAAAAAGTCACAGGTAAATTAAATAAATAGTATGCAGACCTGGAGGAATACGTGTCTTCATTTGGTCTACCTTGAGGAAGTCTGGGATCAGTTTATGGAATAGGCAGAAAAAATGAACATGAAGGCATGAACTTACATCTAAACAGGTTGTTCTGACCCTGTGTGCTCTGGAGCACCTTGCATTTTGCAGTTCTAATGCTTCTCCCACTAGTTTTTATTGCAGTGTTCTGAAGCATTGGCTCTACTTGTAACACAAATAAATAAATAAAAATAATAAAGCTATATTAGTCCGTTCTCACACTGCTATAAAAATACTACCTGAAACTGGGTAATTTATAAAGGAAAGAGGTTTAACTGACTCATAGTTATGCAGGACTAGGGAGGTGTCAGGAAACTCACAATCATGGTGGAAAGCAAAGGAGAAGCAAGCACCTCCTTCACAAGGTGGCAGGAGAGAGAGAGTGCAGGGGAAACCATCACTTTTAAACCATCAGATCTTGTGAGAACACCCTCACTATCACAAGAACAGAATAGTGAAAACCATCCCCACGATCCAATCACCTCCCACCACGTCCCTCCCTTGACATGTGGGGATTACAATTCAAGATGAGATTTGGGTGGAGACACAGAGCCAAACCATATCAAAAGCCTAACATACATAACTAGACTAAAAATGAAATAAAGTTCTTCAAGGTTTGGAAAGAGATTAGAAGCACAAAGCAATGAATAAAGCTGACACCACAGGCCTGCTGGGTTAGAAGTGGGCAGTGGCAGCCTGGAAGTACGTGGATTGAAAGTCCATAAGAGATGAGGTCTTAAGACAGGCTTTCTGTTGGCTAAGGTGAGGCTCTTCTGCATTTGAAAGGAGCTCCGGAAAGTTGTTGCCAGTATCTTCCTGGGGCTTCACCTTACGAAATGTCACACATGCAGGGTTGAAAGAGGAGGGGCCATGGGGTGAAACATTCCTATAGGCTCATGTCTGGAAAATGAACTCAGTTGTTTCATAGCTTGGTGACTGGATCTGTTATAGTTACTGTTTCTTAACAAGGCAATAGTCACAAATTTCCACTGTAAACCCAATTGTGAACTGAGGATAAGGTGAAAAAAAACTAGGAGAAATTATAAAATTTCTATGCTAGATAGGGTGAAGAAAGATGGAGAGAGAAAGTGAAAGAGAGAGAGAGAAAATCAAACTAAATCCAAACATTTTTTCCCATTCAAATCAACCTGCAACATAAAATTACAAAACACACAAAGAAAGTTACACTAAAAAAGACAGTAAAACAAACTCGACCGAGTTTGGTGGCTCATGCCTGTAATCCCAGCACTTTGGGAGGCCGAGGTGGGTGGATCACCTGAGGTCAGGAGTTCAAGACCAGCCTGGCCAAAGAAAGACAGTGGCCAAAGAAACAAAGGAAGGTTTAATACTATATAAACAGTGGAAGAAATTAAGAAAAGGAAACAAATAGAAATGAAACAGAAACATATACTTACGAGAAAAATAAATCTTGGAAATAAAAAATGCAACTATTGAAATAAAAAGTAAATGAATAGGGTAAACTGTAGGCTGGATACAATCAAGAGGGAATTGATAAATTGAAATGCATTAATAATGAATTCACGACCAAACAGACAGAAAAATAACATGAAATCTCACTTTCAGAGCCATGGAGAATAGAAAAAAAAAAAAAAAAGGTATGATAGGCAATTCAGAAGAAAAGAATGAAAAGACCAATAGTTAAATCATATTTGAAGATAGATAGAAAAATTTCAGATGTGAAAAATAAATGAAACCTGAGATCAAAATTTCACTTCACATGTCAAACAGAAGAAGAAACAAGAAAAAACAAAACACATCTATACCTAGACATGTTGTGGTTAAACAACATAATACCAAAAATAAAGAGAAAACCTTTAATGTGATGAGAAAAAAAAAGATGATTTACAAAATGTAACAATTAAACTGACAGCAACAATGGCAAAAATAGGACCAGAAATAGCAAAATAATATTTTCAAGATAGTGGTTAATTATAATTTTATACACAACTCAATTGTTATTTAAAACTGAGGGATAAATAACATTATTTTCTGTTTTTAAATAGTTTACCTCCACACACATTCTCCAAATGAGCTGCTAAAAATAAACTCATAGGAAAAACATTACATACAAAAAACAACAATGAAGTGGACCGTAGACCTGATGTAAAACGCAAAACTGTAACAATCCGAGAAATAACACAGGAGAAAATCCAGGTGACCTTGAGCTTTGTGATAACTTTTTAGATACAACACCAAAGGCATGGTCCATAAAAGAAATAATTGACAAGTTGGACATCATTATAATGAGAAACTTCTCCTTGGAAACAGACTCTGTCAAGGGAATGAGAAGGCAAGCCACAAACTCAGAGAAAATATTAGCAAAAGACATATCTAATAAAGGATTGTTATGCAAAACGTGAAAAGAATTCTTGAAGTTCAACATTAAGAAAATGAACAAATCAATAAAAGATGAGCAAAAGGTCTGAAAAGAAACCTCACCAAAGAAGATATATAGATGACAAATAAGTATATGAAAAGATGCTCTATGTCATATGGCACCAGGGAAATGCAAATTAAGTATACATATTAGAATGGCCAAAATCCAAAATGCTGTCAACACTCAATGCTAGAATATGGAGCAACAGGAGCTCCCCTTCATTGCTGGTGGGAATGCAAAATGGTACAGCCAATTTGTAGTACATTTTGATAGTTTGTTATGAAACTAAACATACTCTTACCCTAGGATCCAGCAATCATACTTCTTTGGAATTTACCCAAATAAATTGAAAACTATGTCTGTATGGGAACTTGGACACAGATGTTTAAAGAAGCCTTATCATAATTGCCAAAACTCATAAGCAACCAAGATGTCCTCCCAAAGGTGAATGAATAAATAAACTGTTACACCCAGAAAATAGAGTATTGTTCAGCACTAAAAAGAAATGAGTTATCAAGCCATGGAAAAAAAAAGAAGGAAACTTCAATGCATCTTTTGAAGGGATTGAAGCCAATCCGAGAAGTTACATACAGTATGGTTCCAGTTATATGACATTCCACTAAAGGCAAAACTATGGAGACAGTAAAAAAGATTAGTGGTTTTCAGGGTTTAGAGGAAGGAGAGGATAAATAGAGCACGGAGAATTTTTGGAGCAGTGTAACTATTCTGTATGATACTATAATGTCATACATTTGTCAAAACTATAGAATGTATACCACCTAGAGTAAATCCTAATGTAAACTGTGAATTTTGGGTGATAATGATGTGTCAATTTAGGTTCACAGATTGTAACAAATTTACCATTTTGCTGTGGGATGTTGATAATGGGGGAGGCTGCAAGTGTGGGGGCAGAAAGTACACATGAACTCTACACTTTCTGCTCAACTCTACACTTTCTGCACATAAAATTGCTCTAAAAAATAAAGTCTGTTAATAAAGTATAAACATTGCAAAAATAGGTATCAACATTTAATTAACTTGTGGCTATTAAAATAATCACCAAGTTTTGCATTAAAAATGATAAAAATAAATACAAATGTACACTGCAAAAACAAACAGAAAGTGTTTATTGCACTGTTAATGGAAGCTAAATTTCTTGTTATGTTCAGGAAGAGGGCTGAAATTCTGAAGAACATTAAGAAGTTTTAGGAAAATTCAGAGTTAAGCATGTTTTAGTACTTAAGCATTTTTGTTTAAATTTTATAGATATCTACTTAAATGTGATACATTTCTTCTAAATCAGTACAGGGAAAAAATGAAAAACTCTATCAGTACAACAGCAAAGAAGAAAAGCAAAAGCAAAGAAAAATAATGATTGCTAGAAAACACAAATTGATAAAAAAGTGCCAAATATATGTTATCATACTATACATAAATGTATTGAATTACATAATATAATACAGAGAATATCATATTAAATGTAGAGACTATAGAGACTTGTTTAGAACAAAGTGAGAGAAAAGGGATAGGGAAGAAAAAAAGGTATATTAGTCAAATACAAACTAAAAGAAAGCAAATAAAACAATGTTAATATTTGACAAAACGGCATTTAAGGCAAAAAGCATTAGTAGGGACACTACATCATAATAAAGAATACATCCATCAAAAATATAATACTCATAAACCTCTATGCATTTAACTACATAGTGTTACAAAATTTGTAAATAAAAACTATTAAAATCACATGGATAAAATTAACATACCCATCATCATAAAAGTTTTCTAAAATAAGCATATGTCAAAGCCATAGAATGTATAACACTAAGAGTAAATCAACACTAAGAGTAAATCCTAATGTAAACTGTGAATTTTAGGTGATAATGATGGGTCAGTGTAGGTTCATAGATTGTAACAAATGTACCACTTTTCTGTGGAAAGTTGATAATGGGGGAGGCTGCATGTGTGGGGGCAGGAAGTACACAGGAACTCTCTACTCCCTCTCTCTATATAGGATGTAGAAGATATAGCTAACAAAATTACAAGCTTTAACTAATATACATAATTAGAAGTCTGTACTAAACAAATAAATACTTTTTTCGTAAAGGAGATATCAACATATTTCAAAGGATTGATAATAGACAGACCATGTTCTTAAATTAGAAAATCAGAGTGAAAGATAATCAAAATTAAAAAAGAATCCTGTATGTTGGGGAACTTAAAAAAAACTCCCAAATAATTTATAATGTAACTAACTTGAGTAGTTGCAAAAACATCATCAAAAACATCAACATAAAATACAAAATTATAAAAATCATGCTCACAAAAATACCTCTGTATTGCCATATTCCTTGAATTAATCTATCATTTGTAATAAAATCCAATTAGCATTTGTAATGTAACTTGAAAAGCTGATCCTAAAATTCACATGGAAGAAAAAAAGTACAAAGTAATTTTGAAGAAAACAAGAAGGGTAGTACCTTTTGAGGTATCATGATATTATATTTCTACAATAATTAAAAGAGGGTAGTATTGGCTCATGGATATTAAAACAGACCAGTGTCTATAGAGATATCAGAAACAGACCCAGAATATATATCACATATGAAGGAAGTGACACTATATGTAATTGTTGGTAAATGAGTTATTCAATAAAATATTATCAGATTTGCATTGGAAAAAAAGAGATTTCCTACCTTGTACCACAAAGTTAAGTTTCCTTTATTGAAAAATTTACTGTGAAATTCTCAAGAGAAAATAAACTATATTACTGAAATTGGAGTAAGAAAAACATTTCTTATACCAGGCACACAAAATCATAAACCGTATAGAAAATTATGGATAAAATCAATTCATTAATAAGTAAAATTTCTATATAACAAAAGACATGAAAACAAAGCTAAAAGTCAAAACTGGAAAAACATAGTTGAAGATAAAACTGGGAGATATGTGTGCGTGTGTTTGTGTTGTGTGTATCTGAAAAAATGAATAGCTACAATATTTAAAATATTTACATAATATAAAACAAAAGACAACTGAATAAAAAATAAACAGAACTTAGCCATTCTAAATGTCATTACAGAAACACAAATTTAAAACAACTGTGAAATATAATTTCATACCCAACAGGTAGAAAACAATAGAAAATCTGACAATATTGAATGTTGTTCAAGATGAGGACTAAACTCTGACCTTTTTCTTCTGGTCCAAATTCCTGTCTAAGGGGCCTGGGGAGTCACTTCCTACAAACCATAAAATTTCATCAGATAAGTTTTATTTAACCCTATATAACATGGCTTACTTTCCAACCTGAATCTGGTGTAATACCACATGACAGATAAAGAAGGTAATCAAAATATTTCACGCCCAAATATGTTTCTTTGTCTTCTTTTAAAATGTCCTGCAAAACTGCTCTTGTTGGGAAAAAATGCCTCTGTACTAACATAACTAGATCTCTCCCCTTCTAGGCCCTCCCATTTCTGAAGGGATTAACTGGGAGTCTAGCCCCTTATAGAAGTCTGAATAGGAAATATTTGCCATCTGTTGTCTCTAATAGGTGCCACCGATAAGGCTTCATGTATATAATAAGAACCCTGGTCTCCACAACCCCTTATCTTGACCCAGACACTCATTTCTAGTGATTTCAGGCCTTTAGATAATAAATTTCAAATAATTGCCAATTAGAAATCTTTGAATCCATGTACGAACCTATGGCCTGTAAACTCCCTATCCCTTTCGAGTTGTCCCCCCTTTCTGAACCAAGGCATACCCCACATATATGATTTGATGTCTTATGACTCCCTTAAATGTATACAACCAGGCTGTAGCCTGATCACCTTGGGCACATGTTCCCAGGACCTTCTGGGTGCTGTGTTACAGGTCATAGTCCTCAGAATAAATCCCTTCAAATATTTTACAGAGTACAACTCTTTTCATCAACAAAGATACGGAGAAATAAAAATTCTCACACCATTTTGGAGAGGAATTTGGCAATAGCTAGTAAATGTGAAGTTACACATATCCTCTGATCCTGCATTTCTGTATCTTGTGCTAGATTGTCACTGCATTCATTTTAATAGTGAAAATGTGGCAATAACCTAAATATGTTTAACAGCATTAATTTGTGAACCCCAAAGTATCTGAGACAGGTCTCAATCGATTTAGAAATTTTATTTCACCAAAGTTAAGGATGCACTCAAGACCCAGCCTCAGGGTCATCAGGACATCTGCCCAAGGTAGTTGGGGTACAGCTTGTTTTTATACATTTTAGGGAGACATAATACATTAATTAATACATGTACAGTGTACAATGGTTCAACCTGGAAGGGTGGGACAACTAGAAGTGAGAGGAGCTTCCAGGTCATAGGTAGATTTAAAATGTTTCTGATTGGTAATTGGTTGAAAGAGTTATCATTAAGATAGGAATATCACGCTGGGCGCGGTGGCTCAAGCCTGTAATCCCAGCACCACGAGATCAGGAGATCGAGACCATCCTGGCTAACACAATGAAATCGCGTCTCTACTAAAAAATACAAAAAACTAGCCAGGCGAGGTGGCGGGCGCCTGTAGTCCCAGCTACTCAGGAGGCTGAGGCAGGAGAATGGCGTGAACCCGGGAGGCAGAGCTTGCAGTGAGCCGAGATGAAGCCTACAAGTAGGCTACATTGTACATGTTTACACTGTACATGTTTCTTAGCAAATTTAAGGCCTGTGTTGATAACAATGCTGGAGGTTGTAATGAGGCACATCTGATCCCTCTTCCATCATAGCCTGAACTATTTTATCAGGTTAACTCTAGAATGCCCTTGGCCGAGAGGAGGGGTCCATTCAGATGGTTGAAGCAGTGAGGAGGGCTTAGAATTTTATTTTTGGTTTACAATATATTGTGGCGATTCATATGTGAAATAATATATAATGGTTAAATTTGTAAGTTAGAGCTACATATACAAAGTTGTTGATAAAATATTGAAAAATGTTCAGCAAGCATGAAAATATATTGTAGAATGATGTATGTAGTAAGGTGCCATTAATAAAGCTTTAAAACATGGAATATTGTAGACTTCATGGATTCATCCTTGAATAAAATTTATTACAATGTTCATATAATTGCAAAAACAAAGTGAAGTAGGATTGAATTGAGACACATAGAAGGATTCACGTGCAGCTGTAATGGTTTTAAAAAATATCTGAAGCAAATACGGCTAAATGTTAAGTTTTGGTAAACATAGGTGTGAATAGAGTTTATTATCTTATTTGCCATATATTTCACATTTGAATAAAGAAAAGATTATTTCTACTTTTTCAGATGTAATTATTAGCCCATGTTGATGACTCTTCTTTACTGCTTGTAGGTTTTCCCCTCTTTCATTTCCAGATTAGGAATCTGACTTACATCTAAACCCAGTGTAAGACCCGAAGAAGCACATGCGGTAAACTCCTGTTTCAATGCAAAAAGCACGTAGGGCAAATGATAGCATTACTGCTTATCACATAATGTTGGAAACTTATAGTGCCAGATCCTAGGACAAACAGTTTATGAAAGGAAAGGAAAAAAGTGGACAGGAGAAAATAATAAAACAAAGGAACCAACTCTTTATCAATGTAATAATAAAGGCACAACCTTTCCACACCTTTGCCATTTCCCCCCAGAAGGACACATTGCTCAGATCATAATTTCATAAGCTGTTTCAGATATTCATATTTACTTTCAAGAAGGCCTACATACAAGGATAAGCTTTTGCAGTTGTTTTGAAGTAAACTTCAAAGTTGTAAGTAGTCATAACATAGCTTCCTACATAGAGTTTTAGGTTGTGCCTACATAAGTCAGAAATACCCAGATGAGAATATTAAGTTCTGTTATAGTCCAAATTACTGATTCATCTTTTTTCTTTGGTGATTTGCAAAGTGGTGTTTCTTTCCTTTCCTTTCCTTTCCTTTCCTTTCCTTTCCTTTCCTTTCCTTTCCTTTCCTTTCCTTTCCCTTTCCTTTTCCCTTTCCTTTCCTTTCTCTCTTCTCTTCTCTTCTCTCTCCTTCCTTCCTTCCCTTCCTTCCTTCCTCCCTCCCTCCCTCCCTCCCTCCCTCCTTTCTTTCCTTCCTTCCTTCCTTCCTTCCTTCCTTCCTTCCCTTCCTTCCTTCCTTCCTTCCTTCCTTCCTTCCTTCCTTCCTTCCTTCC